>NC_091297.1:49150373-49160373 GCF_038502225.1 Cherax quadricarinatus
GAAATGCACACGACCGAGGAGGAGGTGGAGAAGCTTGTAAGTGAACTTGATACCTCAAAGGCGGTGGGACAAGACATCTCTCCATGGGTCCTTAGAGAGGGAGCAGAGATGCCGTGTGAGCCACTAACAACAATTTTCAACACATCCTTTGAAACTGGGCAACTACCTGAGGTATGGATGACGGCAAATGTAGCCCCCATTTTTAAGAAAGGAGACAGACGTGAGGCACTAAGTTACAGGCACATACACCCTGCTCATGCGAGTAGGGCAAAGCTGCTTATTATGGGTGACTTCAACCACAAGGAAATCGAATGGGAGAACCTGGACCCACATAGGGGCCCAGAAATGTGAAGGGCTAAGATGATGGAGGTGCTACTTGAAAATCTCATGTATCAACACGTAAGGGACACTACCAGAGAGACTGGTCCTAGTAGTCACCGTGAGTAGTGCAATTTTTTGGCTGACACCCCCGTTAAGGACACCACAAATGAGAGATCCCTCGGGGCCAGTGATGATGTGGTTCTGAGCTTCGAATACATAGTAGAGTTACAAGTGGAGACAGAAGCAGAAAGGGCAGGATGAATGAAGCCAAACTACAAGAGAGGAGACAACAAAGGCATGAAGAATTTCCTACACGGGGTTCAGTGGGACGGAGAACTGGCAGGGAAATCAGTAAAGGAGGTGATAGGATATGTGACAACAATATGCAAAGAAGCTGAGGAGAGGTGTCTACCCAAGGCTAACAGAAATAACGAGAAAGCCAGGATGAGCTCTTGGATCACTCTAAGGTGTAGAGAGGCCAAAACCAAGGGTGCTAGAGAATGGAAGAAGTATAGAAGGCAAAGGACCCAGGAGAATAAGGAGAGCAGTCGAAGACTAGAAATGAATATGCACAGGTAAGAAGGGAGGCCCAATGACAATGTGAAAATGACAAAGCAGTGAAAGCCAAATCTGACCCGAAGCAGTTGTACAGCCACATTAGGAGGAAAACAACAGTCAAGGACCAGGTAATCAGGCTAAGGAAGGAAGGAGGAGAGATCACAAGAAACAACCGTGAAGTATGCGAGGAACTCAACATGAGATTCAAAGTAGTGTTCAGAGAGGAGACAGAAAGCACTCCAGAAAAACGGAGAGGTGGGATACACCATCAAGTGTTGGACACAATACATACAACCGAGGAAGAAATGAAAAGGCTGCTAAGTGAGCTGGATACCTCAAAGGAGATGGGGCTGGATAACATCTCTCCATGGATCCTGAGAGAGGGAGCAGAGGCACTATGTGTACCCCTAACAACAATATTCAACACATCCATAGAAAAAGGGCGACTACCTGAGGTATGGAAAACAGCAAATGTTGTCTCAATTTTAAAAAAAAAATGAGACAGAGATGAAGCATGAAACTACTGACCAGTGTCACTGACATGTAAAGCGTGCAAAGTCATGAAGAAGATAATCAGGAGAAGAGTGGTGGAACAACTAGAAAGGGATGAGCTTATCAACGAGCCAGCACGGCTTCGGGGATGGGAAATCTTATGTCACAAACCTACTGGAGATCCATGACAGAGTGACAGCAGTTAGACAAGAGAGAGAGGGGTGGGTGGATTGCATATTCTTGGAGGGTAAGAAGGCGTTTGACACAGATCCACACAAGAGATTATTGCAAAAGCTGGAGGACCATTTCAGAGATAACAGGGAAGGCACTACAAAGGATCAGGGAATAGCTATCAGGAAGACAACAGCGAGTCATGGTACGTGACGAGGTATCAGAGAGGTCGCCTGCGACGAGTGGGGTTCCACAGGGGTCAGTCCTAGTACTAGTGCAGTTTCTGGTATTTGTGAATGACATGTCAGAAGGAATAGACTCCGAAGTGTCCCTGTTTGCAGATTATATGAAGCTGATGAGAAGAATCCAAGCAGACGAGGATGTGGCAGAACTACAAACGGATATGGGCAGACTGAAGGCCTAGTCCAGCAACTGTCTCATGGAGTTCATCCCCACCAAGTTCAAAGTCATGAAGATTGGGGAAGGGCAAAGAAGACTGCAGACGGAGTACAATCTAGAGGGCCAGAGACTACAAACCTCACTGAAGGAAAAAGATCTTGGGGTGAGTATAACATCAGGCACATCTCCTGAGGCGCATATCAACCAAATAACTGCTGCAGCATTCCGACATCTTAATAAGGAATAGTTCAGGACCCTGTACAGTGTGTACGTTAGGCCCATATTGGAGAATACAGCACCAGTTTGGAACCCACACCCACTCACAGAGACAGTATGTTCCAGAGATGGAACACAGCAACAACGGGTAACAGTTGGCAGCTGAAGACTCAGATGAATCACAGGGATGTTAGGAAGTATTTCTTCACTCACAGAGTAGTCAGGAAGTGGATTTTTTTGGAAAGTGATGTAGTGGAGGCAGGATCCAAACGTAGTTTTAAGAAGAGGTATGATAAAGCTCATGCAGCAGGAAGAGTGACCCAGTAGTGGCCAGTGAAGAGGTGAGGCCAGGAGCTGTGACTCAACCCCTGCAACCTTAACTAGGTGAGCACACACACACACACACACACACACACACACACACACACACACACACACACACACACACACACACAAACACACACACACACACACACACACACACATACACACGTGAATAACAACACACAAGACTAGTCTCCCAATCTCATATAACAACAAATAAACAGAAAAAACATGCATATTAGACAGCTACAACAGACACAGATAACGTAACACTGCAGACATAATGCAGACATTTTACGACTGCTCATGTTATGCCTTGCAGCTGCTTACACTGCGTCACGAAGACCGTCAGCTATTTAAGGAGAAAGCTTTTATTGGTAGTGACGTGTTTCTATTGCCTTCTCGTCCTGTGTTATTGGTAGTGACGTGTTTCTCCTACCTACTCGTCCTGTGTTATTTGTAGTGACATGTTTCTCCTACCTACTCGTCCTGTGTTATTGGTAGTGACGTGTTTCTCCTGCCTTCTCGTCCTGTGTTATTGGTAGTGACGTGTTTCTCCTACCTACTCGTCCTGTGTTATTGGTAGTGAGGTGTTTCTCCTGCCTTCTCGTCCTGTGTTATTGGTAGTGACGTGTCTCTCCTACCTATTAGTCCTGTGTTATTAGTAGTGACGTGTTTCTCCTGCCTTCTCGTCCCGTGTTATTGGTAGTGACGTGTTTCTCCTGCCTTCTCGTCCAGTGTTATTGGTAGTGACGTGTTTCTCCTGCCATCTCGTCCTGTGTTATTGGTAGTGACGTGTTTCTCCTACCTTCTAGTCCCATGTTATTGGTAGTGACGTGTTTCTCCTGACTTCTCGTCCTGTGTTATTGGTAGTGACGTGTTTCTCCTACCTTCTAGTCCCTTGTTATTGGTAGTGACGTGTTTCTCCTACCTTCTAGTCCTGTGTTATTGGTAGTGACGTGTTTCTCCTGCCTTCTCGTCCTGTGTTATTGGTAGTGACGTGTTTCTCCTGCCTTCTCGTCCCGTGTTATTGGTAGTGATTTGTTTCTCCTACCTTCTCGTCCTGTGTTTTTGGTAGTGACGTGTTTCTACTACCTCCTCGTCCTGTGTTATTGGTAATGACGTGTTTCTCCTACCTTCTAGTCCCTTGTTATTGGTAGTGACGTGTTTCTCCTACCTTCTAGTCCTGTGTTATTGGTAGTGACGTGTTTCTCCTACCTTCTAGTCCCATGTTATTAGTAGTGACGTGTTTCTCCTACCTTCTCGTCCTGTGTTATTGATAGTGACGTGTTTCTCATGGCTTCTCGTCCCGTGTTATTGGTAGTGACATGTTTCTCTTGGCTTCTCGTCCCATGTTATTGGTAGTGACGTGTTTCTCCTGCCTTCTAGTCCCATGTTATTGGTAGTGACGTGTTTCTTCTACCTTCTAATCCCATGTTATTAGTAGTGACGTGTTTCTCCTACCTTCTCCTCCTGTCTTATTGGTAGTGACGTGTTTCTCCTACCTGCTAGTCCCATGTTATTGGTAGTGACGTGTTTCTATTGCCTTCTCGTCCCGTGTTATCGGTATTGACGGGTTTCTCCTGGCTTCTCATCCCGTGTTATCGGTAGTGACGTGTTTCTCCTACCTTTTCGTCCCGTGTTATCGGTAGTGACGTGTTTCTCCTGGTTTCTCGCCCCATGTTATTGGTAGTGACATGTTTCTTCTGCCTTCTCGTCCCGTGTTATCGGTAGTGACGTGTTTCTCCTGGCTTCTCGTCCCGTGTTATTGGTAGTGACGTGTTTCTCCTGGCTTCTCGTCCCGTGTGATTGGTAGTGACATGTTTCTACTGGCTTCTCGTCCCGTGTTATTGGTAGCGACGTGTTTCTCCTGCCTTCTCATCCCTTGTTATTGGTAGTGACGGGTTTCTCCTGCCTTCTCGTCCCGTGTTATGGGTAGTGACGTGTTTCTCCTGGTTTCTCGTCCCGTGTTATTGGTAGTGACGTGTTTCTCCTGGCTTCTCGTCCCGTGTTATTGGCAGCGACGAGTTTCTCCTGGCTTCTCGTCCCGTGTTATCGGTAGTGACGTGTTTCTCCTGGTTTCTCGTCCCGTGTTATTGGTAGTGATGTGATTCTCCTGGCTTCTCGTCCCGTGTTAATGGTAGTGACGTGTTTCTTCTGCCTTCTCGTCCCGTGTTATTGGTAGCGACGTGTTTCTCCTGCCTTCTCGTCCCGTGTTATTGGTAGCGACGTGTTTCTCCTGGCTTCTCGTCCCGTGTTATTGGTAGTGACGTCTTTCTCCTGCCTTCTTGTCCCGTGTTATTGGTAGCGACGTGTTTCTCCTGCCTTCTTGTCCCGTGTTATTGGTAGCGATGTGTTTCTCCTGGCTTCTCGTCCCGTGTTATTAGTAGTGACGTGTTTCTTCTGGCTTCTCGTTCCGTGTTATTGGTAGCGACGTGTTTCTCCTGCCTTCTCGTCCCGTGTTATTGGTAGCGACGTGTTTCTCCTGGCTTCTCGTCCCGTGTTATTAGTAGTGACGTGTTTCTCCTGCCTTCTTGTCCCGTGTTATTGGTAGTGACGTGTTTCTCCTGCCTTCTTGTCCCGTGTTATTGGTAGCGGCGTGTTTCTCCTGGCTTCTCGTCCCGTGTTATTGGTAGCAACATGTTTCTCCTGACTTCTCGTCCCGTGTTATTGGTAGCGACGTGTTTCTCCTGGCTTCTCGTCCCGTGTTATTGGTAGTGACGTGTTTCTCCTGCCTTCTTGTCCCGTGTTATTGGTAGTGACGTGTTTCTCCTGCCTTCTTGTCCCGTGTTATTGGTAGCGACGTGTTTCTCCTGGCTTCTCGTCCCGTGTTATTGGTAGTGACGTGTTTCTCCTGGCTTCTCGTCCCGTGTTATTGGTAGTGACGTGTTTCTCCTGCCTTGTTGTCCCGAGTTATTGGTAGTGACGTGTTTCTCCTGCCTTCTCGTCCCGTGTTATTGGTAGCGACGTGTTTCTCCTGCCTTCTTGTCCCGTGTTATTGGTAGTGACGTGTTTCTCCTGGCTTCTCGTCCCGTGTTATTGGTAGTGACGTGTTTCTCCTGGCTTCTCGTCCCGTGTTATTAGTAGTGACGTGTTTCTCCTGCCTTCTTGTCCCGTGTTATTGGTAGTGACGTGTTTCTCCTGCCTTCTTGTCCCGTGTTATTGGTAGCGGCGTGTTTCTCCTGGCTTCTCGTCCCGTGTTATTGGTAGCGACATGTTTCTCCTGCCTTCTCGTCCCGTGTTATTGGTAGCGACGTGTTTCTCCTGGCTTCTCGTCCCGTGTTATTGGTAGTGACGTGTTTCTCCTGCCTTCTTGTCCCGTGTTATTGGTAGTGACGTGTTTCTCCTGCCTTCTTGTCCCGTGTTATTGGTAGCGACGTGTTTCTCCTGGCTTCTCGTCCCGTGTTATTGGTAGTGACGTGTTTCTCCTGGCTTCTCGTCCCGTGTTATTGGTAGTGACGTGTTTCTCCTGCCTTGTTGTCCCGAGTTATTGGTAGTGACGTGTTTCTCCTGCCTTCTCGTCCCGTGTTATTGGTAGCGACGTGTTTCTCCTGCCTTCTTGTCCCGTGTTATTGGTAGTGACGTGTTTCTCCTGGCTTCTCGTCCCGTGTTATTGGTAGCGACGTGTTTCTCCTGGCTTCTCGTCCCGTGTTATTGGCAGCGACGTGTTTCTCCTGGCTTCTTGTCCCGTGTTATTGGTAGCGACGTGTTTCTCCTGGCTTCTCGTCCCGTGTTATTGGTAGCGACGTGTTTCTCCTAGCTTTTCGTCCCGTGTTATTGGTAGTGACGTGTTTCTCCAGGCTTCTCGTCCCGTGTTATTGGTAGTGACGTGTTTCTCCTGGCTTCTCGTCCCGTGTTATTGGTAGTGACGTGTTTCTCCTGCCTTCTTGTCCCGTGTTATTGGTAGCGACGTGTTTCTCCTGCCTTCTCGTCCCGTGTTATTGGTAGCGACGTTTTTCTCCTGCCCTCTTGTCCCGTGTTATTGGTAGCGACGTGTTTCTCCTGCCCTCTTGTCCCGTGTTATTGGTAGCGACGTGTTTCTCCTGTCCTCTTGTCCCGTGTTATTGGTAGTGACGTGTTTCTCCTGCCTTCTCGCCCCTTGTTATTGGTAGTGACGTGTTTCTCCTACCTTCTCGTCCCGTGTTATTGGTAGTGACGTGTATCTCCTACCTTCTCGTCCCGTGTTATTGGTAGCGACGTGTTTCTCCTGCCCTCTTGTCCCGTGTTATTGGTAGTGACGTGTTTCTCCTGCCTTCTCGCCCCGTGTTATAGGTAGTGACGTGTTTCTCCTGCCTTCTCTCCCCGTGTTATAGGTAGTGACGTGTTTCTCCTGCCTTCTCGTCCCGTGTTATTGGTAGTGACGTGTTTCTCCTGGCTTCTCGTCCCGTGTTATTGGTAGCGACGTGTTTCTCCTGCCTTCTCGTCCCGTGTTATTGGTAGTGACGTGTTTCTCCTGGCTTCTCGTCCCGTGTTATTCTTAGCGACGTGTTTCTCCTGGCTTCTCGTCCCGTGTTATTGGTAGCGACGTGTTTCTCCTGCCTTCTTGTCCCGTGTTATTGGTAGTGACGTGTTTCTCCTGGCTTCTCGTCCCGTGTTATTGGTAGCGACGTGTTTCTCCTGGCTTCTCGTCCCGTGTTATTGGTAGCGACGTGTTTCTCCTGGCTTCTCGTCCCGTGTTATTGGTAGCGACGTGTTTCTCCTGGCTTCTCGTCCCGTGTTATTTTTAGCGACGTGTTTCTCCTAGCTTCTCGTCCCGTGTTATTGGTAGTGACGTGTTTCTCCTGGCTTCTCGTCCCGTGTTATTGGTAGCGACGTGTTTCTCCTGGCTTCTCGTCCCGAGTTATTGGTAGCGACGTGTTTCTCCTGGCTTCTCGTCCCGTGTTATTGGTAGTGACGTGTTTCTCCTGGCTTCTCGTCCCGTGTTACGGGTAGCGACGTGTTTCTCCTGGCTTCTCGTCCCGTGTTATTGGTAGCGACGTGTTTCTCCTGGCTTCTCGTCCCGAGTTATTGGTAGCGACGTGTTTCTCCTGGCTTCTCGTCCCGTGTTATTGGTAGCGACGTGTTTCTCCTGGCTTCTCGTCCCGTGTTATTGCGACACCAACTTTTTCACTAAAGATCAATCATCGCAAGACTGGCTGAAAAAAAATAATATTACGTTAGTGGAAGTCTCAGCTGAGGTCATATTGAGGCTAGGGTTACCTTGTTGGGGTTGTGGTACCCATGATGGGGTTGTGGTATCCATGGAGGGGTTGTGGTACCCATGCCGGGGTTGTGGTACCCATGGTGGGGTTGTGGTACCCATGGAGGGTTTGTGGTACCCTTGACGGGGTTGTGGAACCCATGGTGGGGTTGTTGTACCTATGGCGGGGTTGTGGTACCCATGGCGAGGTTGTAGTACCCATGGCGGGGTTGTGGTACCCATGGTGGGGTTGTGGTACCCATGGTGGGGCTGTGGTACCCATGGTGGGGTTGTAGTACCCATGGTGGGGTAGTGGTACCCATGGTGGGGTTGTAGTACCCATGGTTGTGTTGTGGTACCCATGGTGGGGTTGTGATACCCACGGCGGGGTTGTGGTACCCATGGTGGGGTTGTGGTACCCATGGTGTGGTTGTAGTACCCATGGCGAAGTTGTGGTACCCATGGAGGGGTTGTGGTACCCATGGTGGGGTTGTGGTACCCATGGTGGAGTTGTGGCACCTATGCTGGGATTGTGTCACCCATCCAGGAGTTGCGCCACCAATACTAGGGTTGTGGCACCTTGTGGAGAGAGTGGCAGCAGGTGAGCGGCCTACAAAGACAAACTAGACAGTAATCACACTATGATCCAGTACCTAAGTGATGAACAACTCACTGATCTTCAACGCAGACCCCAGACTCTCCATGTAAGACCATACCACAAACAAGTTTGCTTTCCTGTATTAGTAAATTAGCACAATCAAGGTGACATCAATGAACGTGACTTCTCGCAAGATGGCTTCATTGAACACGACTTCTCACACGATGACTTCAGTGTACCTTATTCTTCTGACGTCAGCCACGTTGGAACAATTGCTTGATCAGTGACCTTATTCTCCTGACTTCAGCCGTTGTAATAGTGATTTAATTCCGAAGTTGAAGACGTCATTACGTGGAAAATCTTATTTGTAGCAGACAAGACACTGTCATGGCAGCGGGACTCGAAGTGGCGAAGCCGCTACCGTTCACCACTTTCCCCGATGATGACAGCGGGTGATGGGCAACCCAACACACCATTCTGAAGGTTGTTAAATAGTATGCACTCTGCTCTGCTTACATTAGAAGCAAGTATATCTTTTTAACAAGATTATAGGAAATAGAACAGTTATAATGCGTGTCTTCCTGTATATATATTTCTTTTGGTCGTCTGGGCATATGTTGCCAAATTTGACCCTTCAGTTTGGAATTTATTTTAATTAGCATTCAAATTTATACTCCTAATTTTGACAATATGTCAGTGTGTGTGTGTGTGTGTGTGTGTGTGTGTGTGTGTGTGTGTGTGTGTGTGTGTGTGTGTGTGTGTGAGTGTATGTGTGTGTGTGTGTGTGTGTGTGTGTGTGTGTGTGTGTGTGAGTGTGTGTGTGTGTGTGTGTGTGTGTGTGTGTGTGTGTGTGTGTGTGAGTGTATGTGTGTGTGTGTGTGTGTGTGTGTGTGTGTGTGTGTGTGTGTGTGTGTGTGTGTGTGTGTGTGTGTGTGTGTGTGTGTGTGTGTGTGTGTGAGTGTATGTGTGTGTGTGTGTGTGTGTGTGTGTGTGTGTGTGTGTGTGTGTGTGTGTGTGTGTGTGTGTGAGTGTATGTGTGTGTGTGTGTGTGTGTGTGTGTGTGTGTGTGTGTGTGAGTGTGTGTGTGTGTGTGTGTGTGTGTGTGTGTGTGTGTGTGAGTGTGTGTGTGTGTGTGTGTGTGTGTGTGTGTGTGTGTGTGTGTGTGTGAGTGTATGTGTGTGTGTGTGTGTGTGTGTGTGTGTGTGTGTGTGTGTGTTTGTGTGTATGTGTGTATGTGCGTGTGTGTGTGTGTGTGTGTGTATGTGTGTATGTGCGTGTGTGTGTGTGTGTGTATGTGCGTGTGTGTGTGTGTGTGTGTGTGTGTGTGTATGTGCGTGTGTGTGTGTGTGTGTGTGTGTGTATGTTCGTGTGTGTGTGTGTATGTGTGTACTCACCTAATTGTACTCACCTAATTGTGGTTGCAGGGGTCGAGACTCAGCTCCTGGCCCCGCCTCTTCACTGATCGCTACTGGATCCTCTCTCTCTCTGCTTCCTGAGCTTTGTCATACCTCTTCTTAAAACTATGTATGGTTCCTGCCTCCACTACTTCACTTGCTAGGCTATTCCACTTGCTGACAACTCTATGACTGAAGAAATACTTCCTAACGTCCCTGTGACTCGTCTGAGTCTTCAGCTTCCAGTTGTGACCCCTTGTCCCTGTGTCCCCTCTCTGGAACATCCTATCTCTGTCCACCTTGTCTATTCCCCACAGTATCTTGTATGTCGTTATCATGTCTCCCCTG
>NC_091297.1:49167873-49182873 GCF_038502225.1 Cherax quadricarinatus
TACCTTGTCACTGTTGTTCATGCCTTGTCACTGTTGTTCATACCTTGTCACTGTTGTTCATACCTTGTCACTGTTGTTCATGCCTTGTCACTGTTGTTCATACCTTGTCACTGTTGTTCATACCTTGTCACTGTTGTTCATACTTTGTCAGTGTTGTTCATACCTTGTCACTGTTGTCCATACCTTGTCACTGTTGTTCATACCTTGTCACTGTTGTTCATACCTTGTCACTGTTGTTCATACCTTGTCACTGTTGTTCATACCTTGTCACTGTTGTTCATACCTTGTCACTGTTGTTCATACCTTGTCACTGTTGTTCATACTTTTTCACTGTTGTTCATACCTTGTCACTGTTATTCATACCTTGTCACTGTTGTTCATGCTTTGTCACTGTTGTTCATGCCTTGTCACTGTTGTTCATACCTTTTCATTGTTGTTCATGCCTTGTCACTGTTGTTCATACCTTTTCACTGTTGTTCATGCCTTGTCATTGTTGTTCATACCTTTTCACTGTTGTTCATACCTTTTCACTGTTGTTCATACCTTGTCACTGTTGTTCATACCTTTTCACTGTTGTTCATACCTTGTCACTGTTGTTCATACCTTGTCACTGTTGTTCATACCTTTTCACTGTTGTTCATACCTTGCCAAAGTGGAGAAACTGAGGAAAGACTGTTGCCGTGTCGTCGTGTCGCAGTGTCGCCGTGTCGCCGTGTCGCCGTGTCGCCGTGTCGCCGTGCCGCCGTGCCGCTGTGCCGCTGTGCCGCTGTGCCGCTGTGCCGCTGTGCCGCTGTGCCGTGTGCCGCTGTGCCGCTGTGCCGCTGTGCCGCCGTGCCGCTGTGCCGCTGTGCCGCTGTGACGCTGTGCTGCTGTGCCGCTGTGCCGCTGTGCCGTGTGCAGCTGTGTTCTTTCGTATTTTTCACGGTCTCTCTTGCATGCCAGAACTTTAAACTGTGACAGTGAGCTTATAAGATATATCCCTCCAGCACTTGGAACTAATCTTGCAGAAACTAATATCTACTGAGTCGAAAAAAGGAGCATTAATGTACGATTACAAATCATAACCACACTGTCAGAGAGGAAGTGTGGTCCTAACTGGCAGCTCAAAGTAATGTTAGAACGGTTTTGTCAGAGGAAAGACAGGAAACAGGAAAAATAAATGTACCAGCAGCGCAGCTACAATAAATCCTAGCAAGCAGAATTACAATCTTTGTAAATACTATGCCTTGGGTATCTGCAGGCAGGGTATATCTGGTAAAACAAGTGGGACATGCACCTTTGACAATCCCAAAAAATGCCGCACCCACATGACAACAGGAGAGTGCAACTTCCCTTCCTGTAACTTATTTCACCCAGAAATGTGTCACTCATCAATCCATGAAAAAAAAATGCTGCAATGCATCCTGGCAGACACATCACCTACAGTGGATAAGAAGACACTGACCAGCCAGACTATAACTACATTTGTCTTTGCAAACATACTGGGTCTAAAGCCGTCAAAAAACAACAAAATTCCTTACATCAAGGGACTGCTCACGGAGTCAAATGCAATGTTTGCAGCATTGACAGAGACCCACATAAAGGATTATTATGACAACGAAATATGGATCCCAGGTTATAACATATTCCAATGCGACAGACTAAACAGACAACAAAGGGGTTTGACCTGTATGTCACAGAGTCGCTCATTTGCACAGAACTACTAAATACCTCAAATGATGTAGTTGAAGTCTTGGCAGTAAAGTTTGAAAACCAAAACCCTGTCATTGTGGTAGTATACAAGCCTCCAGATGCAACTTCCCAGCAATTCCAGAAACAGCTTGAGAAAATTTACCACTGTCTGGGAAATCCCTCAACTCCTGCCTCAAACATCTTACTACTAGAGAATTTTAACTTGAGACACCTAAAATGGAGGAGTATAGCAAACAATGTTTTAGCAGAGATCACCCCGGGAGGCAACTTAGATGAAAATTCACACACACACTAACTATTAAATCTCTGCACCAAATTCACCTTAAACCAGCAAATATTAGAGCCTACAAG
Source organism: Cherax quadricarinatus (assembly GCF_038502225.1). Lineage (NCBI taxonomy): Eukaryota > Metazoa > Arthropoda > Malacostraca > Decapoda > Parastacidae > Cherax > Cherax quadricarinatus. Next base: position 49,169,917 of record NC_091297.1, read on the forward strand.
ACTAGAAAATACGCTGGACCTCATCTCCACTAACAATGACGATCTGATACGTAATAATACAATAATAGTAATAATACAACATAATAGAGGTACAGACATGTATGCACAGGACTCCTGACCAGCAAAATGTAAACAGTCATGAAGGTCTCTTCACGAATTTCAATTTCAGTAACAAAAACATACAATGGGATCAAGTAAACCATGACCTAAATGAAACAAGCTGGGAAGATATCCTAAACAACACGGATCCGAATATTTGCCTTGAAAAAATGAATTCTATGGTTCTTGAGATCTGCTCAAGACACATTCCATTAAGAAAAAGAAAGAAAAGATGTAAACTAGAAAGAGAGAGACGCTCCCTATACAGACGAAGGTGAAGAGTCACAGAGCTGCTGAGTGGACCAATGTATCTGAAATACAAAAGGAAGCACGAGTCAATGAAATTGCAAATATCGAACTTTAGCTGAAGGAATCTTATAGAAGACAAGAATCACAGGAAGAACTGAAAGCCATGAAGTAAATTGAAAAAAAAAATACTTCTTCTCTTATGCCAAGTCTAAGGGAAAAGCAACATCCAGTATTGGGCCGCTGCTTAGGCGAGATGGGACATCCACAGATGATAGCCAAGAAATGAGTGAGATACTGAAGTCCCATTATGACTCAGTGTTCAGCGAGCCACTGCCCAGACTAAGGGTCGACAATCCAAATGAATTCTTTATGAATGAACCCCAAAATTTGGTCATCTCAAAAACCTTGGATATTATCCTAACTCCACAAGGCCTTGAAAAGGCAATAAATGACATGCCAATGCACTCTGCCTAAGGCTCAGACTCATGGAACTCCGTGTTCATCAAGAATTGCAAGAAACCCCTGTCACGTGCCTTCAGCATTTTATGGAGAGGAAGCATGAACACAGGGGTCATCCCTCACACATTAAAAACAACAGACATAGCCCCACTCCACAAAGGTGGCGGTAAAGCAATTGCAAAGAACTACAGACCGATAGCACTAACATCCCTTATCATAAAAATCTTTGAGAGGGTTCTAAGAAAGATCGCGAACCACCTAGATACCCATCAATTACACAACCCAGGGCAACACGGGTTTAGAGCAGGTCGCTCCTGCCTGTCCCAGCTATTGGACCACTATGGCAAGGTCCTTGATGCTGTACAGGATAAACAAAATACAGATGTAGTATGCACAGACTTTGCTAAAGCTTTAGACAAGTGTGACCATGATGTAATAGTGTACAAAATGCGTGATAAAGGAATAACAGGAAAAGTTAGTAGATGGATCTATAACTTCCTGACAAACAGAACATAAAGAGTAATAGTAAATAAAGTCTCAGGCAGCCATGGTAAAAAGCTCTGTTCCACAAGGCACAGTACTCGTTCACATTCTATTCCTCATCCTCATTTCTGACAGAGATATAAGCCATTGCTCCGTATCTTCCTTTGCGGATGACACCCGGATTACCATGGCAGTGACCTCCATCGAAGACACCGCGAGACTCCAAGCAGTCATCAACCAAATCTTCGAATGGGCCACTCAAAACAATATGAAGTTCAACGAGGAGAAATTTCAACTACTCAGATGTGGGAAACTTGAGGATATTAAAAATGTATCAGGGTATACAACAAATTCTAACCATACAATAGAGCGGAAAAGTAATGTGAAGGACTGGGAGTGATAATGTCAGAGAATTTCGCCTTCAAAGACCACAACAATGTATATACCTCATCCACTAGGAAAATGATAGGATGGATAATGAGAACCTTCAAAACTAGGGATGCCAAGCCCATGATGATTCTCTTCAAATCTCTTGTGCTCTCTAGGCTGGAATACTGCTATATACTAACGACCCCCTTCAAGGCTGGCGACATTGCAGACCTGGAGAGTGTACAAAGAACTTTCACGGCACACATAAGTACGATGGGGCACCTAAACTACTGGGAACGGTTGAAGGTTCTTGATCTGTATTCCCTCGAACACAGGGAAGAGAGATGCATGATAATACACACTTGGAAGGTCCTGGAGGGATTGGTACCAAACCTGACCAAACTTGCACACGAAAATCACTCCTTATGAAAGCAAAAGACTCGGCAGGAGATGCAACATTTCCCCGAAGAAAAGCAGGGGCGCCACGAGTACATTGAGAGACAACACAGTAAGTCTCAGGGGCCCAAGACTGTTCAACTGCCTCCCAGCATACATAAGGGGGATTACCAATAGACCCCTGGCTGTCTTCAAGAAGGCACTGGACAGGCACCTAAAGTCAGTACCTGTCTAACCAGGCTATGGTTCGTACGTCAGCTTGCGTGCGGCCAGCAGTAACAACCTGGTTGATCAGATCCTGATCCACCATGAGGCCTGGTCTCAGACCGAGCCGCGGGGGCGTTGACCCCCGAAACCCTCTCCAGGTAAATTCCAAGTAAAAGTTACCATTGTTGTTCATACCATTCGGTCGCTATTGTTATTAACATAATTCTTCCACTAGCGTCATATTGTTGGCAGGTTGATAGTCTTCAAACCTAAGAAGCCAACCTCACTTTCCAGTATTTCCAAATGCCTCAGAGGTGTCAAGGTCGCTGGTAATGATAACGACCCCGTGGTAATCCCGTCTCCAACAGCGCCTCGGAAACCACCCAATCAGGGGGCTCTTCTGTGTCCTCCCGAAATATTTGTAACCCGAAATTTCTTAAGGTAAAGCATATCTAATAGTAAAAAATATATAACTGTTGCTATTCGTAATAATCAGCAAAATAAAGAGTGTAAAAAGTAAATAAATTGGTGCATTTGAGTACATAAGAGAATTGGAAGCTATTTTAAATGAGTCAGATAGAAATTGCTGTCATCTATAGAAGGAACGCCTGTATCATCAATTAATTAGAGGTCAGACAGAAACTGCTGCCATCCAGAGAAGGAACGCTTAAATCGTCAATTATCTGAGTCAGAAGCAACGATGTTCCCTCTGGTGCTGGTATTTTCTACCGCTGATCCATTGCTACGCTGTGGTGACTGCTGCAGTTTTGGGGCAGATCGAATGAGAGAAAGTTTTCAAGTATCGGTGTCCATGATCTGAGAGTCGAAATCACCGGAATAACGTAGAGCGACCACACAAAAAAATTAGATATCATTAGCAAGATCCTTCGTAACTTGCAGTAAGTGGAAATGACATACACACACACACATACACTCACACACACACACACACACACACACACACAGAGAACTGGCAGGAAAGCCAGTAAATGAAATGATGGAATATGTAGCAACAAAAGGCAAGGAGGCAGTGGAAAGGTTTATTCCCAAGGGCAACAGTAACAACGGGAAGACCAGAACAAGCCCCTGGTTCACCCGACGGTGTAAGGAGGCAAAAACAAAGTGCAATAGAGAATGGAAAAAGTACAGAAGGCAGAGAACACACGAAAATAGGGAGATCAGTCGCAGAGCCAGGAATGAGTACGCACAGGTAAGGAGGGAGGCCCAGCGACAGTATGAAAATGACATAGCATCGAGAATCAAGACTGACCCGAAACTGTTGTATAGCCACATCAGGAGGAAGACAACAGTCAAAGACCAGGTGATCAGATTAAGGACAGAAGGTGGAGAACTCACAAGAAATGATCAGAAGGTATGTGAGGAGCTGAACAGGAGATTTAAGGAAGTTTTTACAGTAGAGACAGGAAGGGCTGTGGGAAGACAGAACAGAAGGGAACATCAAGAGGGAATATACCAACAAGGGTTGGATGACATACGAACAACTGAGGAGGAGGTGAAGAAGCTCTTAAGTGACCTTGACACCTCAAAGGCGATGGGACCGGACAACATCTCCCCATGGGTCCTTAGAGAAGGAGCAGAGATGCTGTGTGTGCCTCTAACCACAATCTTCAACACATCCCTTGAAACTGGGCAACTACCTGAGAAATGGAAGACAGCTAATGTAGTCCCCATATTTAAGAAAGGAAACAGAAACGAGGCACTAAACTACAGACCTGTGTCTCTGACATGTATCGTGTGCAAAGTCATGGAGAAGATTATCAGGAGGAGAGTGGTCGAACACCTGGAAAGGAACAAGATTATAAATGAAAACCAGCATGGGTTCATGGAAGGCAAATCTTGTATCACAAACCTCCTGGAGTTTTATGACAAGGTAACAGAAGTAAGACACGAGAGAGAGGGTTGGGTAGATTGCGTTTTCCTAGACTGCAGGAAGGCCTTTGACACAGTTCCCCACAAGAGATTAGTGCAGAAGCTGGAGGATCAGGCACACGTAAAAGGAAGGGCACTGCAATGGATAAGGGAATACCTGACAGGGAGGCAGCAACGAGTCATGGTACGTGAAGAGGTATCACAGTGGGCGCCTGTTACGAGCGGGGTCCCACAGGGGTCAGTTCTAGGACCAGTGCTATTTTTGATATATGTGAACGACATGATGGAAGGAATAGACTCTGAAGTGTCCCTGTTCGCAGATGACGTGAAGTTGATGAGAAGAATTAAATCGGACGAGGATGAGGCAGGACTGCAAAGAGACCTGGAGAGGCTGGACATGTGGTCCAGTAACTGGCTTCTCGAATTCAATCCAGCCAAATACAAAGTCATGAAGATTGGGGAGGGGCAAAGAAGACCGCAGACAGAGTATAGGCTAGGTGGACAAAGACTACAGACCTCACTCAGGGAGAAAGACCTTGGGGTGACCATAACACCGAGCACATCACCGGAGGCACATATCAACCAAATAACCGCTGCAGCATACGGGCGCCTGGCAAACCTGAGAATAGCGTTCCGATACCTTAATAAGGAATCGTTCAAGACACTGTACACTGTGTATGTTAGGCCCATACTGGAGTATGCAGCACCAGTCTGGAACCCACACCTGGTCAAGCACGTCAAGAAGTTAGAGAAAGTACAAAGGTTTGCAACAAGGCTAGTCCCAGAGCTCAAGGGAATGTCGTACGAGGAAAGGTTAAGGGAAATCGGACTGACGACACTGGAGGACAGAAGGGTCAGGGGAGACATGATAACAACATACAAGATACTGCGGGGAATAGACAAGGTGGACAGAGATAGGATGTTCCAGAGAGGGGACACAGGGACAAGGGGTCACAACTGGAAGCTGAAGACTCAGACGAGTCACAGGGACGTTAGGAAGTATTTCTTCAGTCATAGAGTTGTCAGCAAGTGGAATAGCCTAGCAAGTGAAGTAGTGGAGGCAGGAACCATACATAGTTTTAAGAAGAGGTATGACAAAGCTCAGGAAGCAGAGAGAGAGAGGATCCAGTAGCGATCAGTGAAGAGGCGGGGCCAGGAGCTAAGTCTCGACCCTTGCAACCACAATTAGGTGAGTACAATTAGGTGAGTACATACACACACATAAGCACAAATTTGAATACTATGTAAGGAAATGTAAATGATGAGAAGACGAGTGTAGGAACAACTAGGAAAAAGTGGAGACCCTAAACAAGAACCAAGACAGTTGTAGAGATGGTAAATTCTGCTTCAGTAGCTGAGTTCTGTGACACAGTAACAAAAGTGAAGAAAGAGAGAGAAAGAGAGATGGGTAGACTGCATATTCTTGGTCTGTAAGAAGGTATTTGTCGCAAGATATTGGCACAAAAACAGGAGGAGCAGGCAGAAAGAACAAGGGAAAGCAATAGTATGGATAAAGGAATATCTTAACAAAGTGAATGCGACAACGGTCTACAATCCTCACACAAGAAGGACCTCGGGGTGAGTATAGTACCGAGCATATCATTTGAGGCGCACACCCAAATAAATCTTGTCCATTTGGCAAATCTAAGATTAGCTTTTAGGAATCGCAACAAAATATCATTCACGACACCCTTATTCACACAGCCAATATTCATTCAGACAGCCTTAAGAATAGGGACAACGAGATAAGTACAACACGAAACAAAGCTGGGAAGAAATGTAACAACCGGGCAGGCTGTGCAAAATACCCCCAATGAAAAGTATGGTCGCCATTGGTACACTAAGAGAAAACACAGTAGGTGTCCGGGGCCCAAGACTATTCAACAGCCCCCCACCAGCCCCTGGCTGCCTTCAAGTCAGTGCCGGATCAGCAGGGCTGTGATTCGCACGTGGGACTACGTGCGGCCAGCAGTAACAGCCTGGTTGATCAGGCCCTGATCCACCAAGAGGCCTTGTCATGGACCGGGCAGCGGGGGCGTTGATCCCCAGAATTCCCTCCAGGTAGACTCCAGGTAGACTCCAGGTAGACTCCAGGTAGACTCCAGGTAGACTCCAGGTAGACTCCAGGTAGGTAGACCGATATGATGAAAAAATAAGTGGGAGGAAGCACAAAGGAGGAAAGAGAACTGGGAGAAAGGATAATGAGCGAACTGAAGGAGAGGGAACTGGAAGGAAGAACAGCAAATCAATGAAAACAGAACTAAAAAAAGCAACAATGAAGGATCTGGTGGAAGGAGAACTGGAGCGAACGACAGAAAACGAAATGACAACAGCTGGAACCGTGAGGTAGGAAAATACCCAGACGAGAGGAGAGAAGACAACAGAAACGAGCAAAACAGTCCATGGTTCACCCTCTTCTGCAAGGAAGCTCATACCAGGGACAGCACAGCACATACTGGTCAAGGAAGCTCATACCAGGTACAGCACAGCATATACTGGTCAAGGAAGCTCATACCAGGTACAGCACAGCACATACTGGTTAAGGAAGCTCATACCAGGTACAGCACAGCATATACTGGTCAAGGAAGCTCATACCAGGTACAGCACAGCATATACTGGTCAAGGAAGCTCATACCAGGTACAGCACAGCACATACTGGTCAAGGAAGCTCATACCAGGTACAGCACAGCACATACTGGTTAAGGAAGCTCATACCAGGTACAGCACAGCATATACTGGTCAAGGAAGTTCATACCAGGTACAGCACAGATCATACTGGTCATGGAAGCTCATACCAGGTACAGCACAGAACATACTGGTCAAGGAAGTTCATACCAGGTACAAAACCACACATACCAGGTACAACACCACACATACCAGGTACAACACCACACATACCAGGTACAACACCACACATACCAGGTACAACACAACACATACCAGGTACAGCACAGAACATACTGGTCAAGCAAGTTCATACCAGGTACAAAACCACACATACCAGGTACAACACCACACATATCAGGTACAACACCACACATACCAGGTACAACACCACACATACCAGGTACAACACCACACATACCAGGTACAACACCACACATACCAGGTACAACACACATACCAGGTACAACACCACACATACCAGGTACAACACCACACATACCAGGTACAACACCACACATACCAGGTACAACACAACACATACCAGGTACAGCACAGAACATACTGGTCAAGGAAGTTCATACCAGGTACAAAACCACATATACCAGGTACAACACCACACATACCAGGTACAACACAACACATACCAGGTACAACACAACACATACCAAGTACAACACCACACATACTGGTCAAGGAAGTTCATACCATGTACAGCACCACACATACCAGGTACAACACCACACCTACCAGGTACAACACCACACATACCAGGTACAACACTACACATGACAGGTACAACACCACACATAACAGGTACAACACCACACATACCAGGTACAACACCACACATACGAGGTACAGCACCACACATAACAGGTACAACACCACACATACTAGGTACAACACAACACATACCAGGTGCAACACAACACATCCCAGGTGCAACACAGCACATACCAGGTACAACACAACACATACCAGGTACAACACCACACATACCAGGTACACCACCACACATACCAGGTACAACACAACACATACCAGGCACAACACAACACATACCGGGTACAACACCACACATACCAGGTAAACACCACACATACCAGATACAACACCACAAATACCAGGTACAAAACCACACATACCAGGTACAACACCACACATAACAAGTACAACACCACACATACCAGGTACAACACCACATATACCAGGTACAACACCACACATACTGGTCAAGGAAGTTCATACCAGATACAACACCACACATACCAGGTACAACACCACACATACCAGGTACAACACCACACATACTGGTCAAGGAAGTTCATACCAGATACAACACCACACATACCAGGTACAACACCACACATACCAGGTACAACACCACACATAGCAGGTACAACACCACACATACCAGGTACCACACCACACATACCAGGTACAACACCACACATACCAGGTACAACACCACACATACCAGGTACAACACCACACATACCAGGTACAACACCACACATACTGGTCAAGGAAGTTCATACCAGGTACAACACCACACATACCAGGTACAACACCACACATACCAGGTACAACACCACATATACCAGGTACAACACCACACACATCACATACAACACCATACATACCAGGTACAACACCACACATACCAGGTACAACACCACACATACTGGTCAAGGAAGTTCATACCAGGAACAACACCACACATACCAGGTACAACACCACACATACCAGGTACAACACCACACATACCAGGTACAACACCACACATACCAGGTACAACACCACACATACTGGTCAAGGAAGTTCATACCAGGTACAACACCACACATACCAGGTACAACACCGCACATACCAGATACAACACCACACATACCAGGTACAACACCACACATACTGGTCAAAGAAGTTCATACCAGGTACAACACCACATATACCAGGTACAACACCACACATATCAGACACAACACCACACATACCAGGTACAACACCACACATACCAGGTACAACACCACACATACCAGATACACCACCACACATACCAGGTACAACACCACACATATCAGGTACAACACCACACATATCAGGTACAACACCACACATACCAGGTACAACACCACACATACCAGGTACAACACCACACATACCAGGTAAAACACCACACATACCAGGTACAACACCACACATACTAGGTACAACACCACACATACCAGATACAACACCACACATACCAGGTACAACACCACACATACCAGGTGCAACACCACACATACCAGGTTCAACACCACACATACCAGGTATAACACCAAACATACCAGGTACAACAACACACATACAAGGTACAACACCACACATACCAGGTAAAACACCACACAAACCATGTACCACACCACATATACCAGGTACAACACCACACATACCAGGTACAACACCACACATACCAAGTACAACACCACACATACTGGTAAAGGAAGTTCATACCAGGTACAACACCATACATACCAGATACAACACCACACATCCCAGGTACAACACCACACATACCAGGTACCACACCACACATAGTAGGTACAACACCGCACATACCAGGTACAACACCACAGTTACCAGGTACAACACCAAACATACCAGATACAACACCACACATACCAGGTACAACACCACACATACCAGGTGCAACACCACACATACCAGGTACAACACCACACATACCAGGTACAACACCACACATACCGCGTACAACACCACACATACCACGTGCAACACCACACATACCAGGTACCACACCACACATACCAGGTACAACACCACACATACCAGGTACAACACCACACATACCAGGTACAACACCACACATTCCAGGTACAACACCACACATGCCATGTACAACACCACACATACCAGGTACAACACCACACATACCAGGTAAAACACCACACATACCAGGTACCACACCACACATGCCAGGTACAACACCACACATACCAGGTACAACACCACACATACCAGGTACAACACCACACATACTGGTCAAGGAAGTTCATACCATGTACAGCACCACACATACCAGGTACAACACCACACATGCCAGGTACAACAATACACATACCAGGTACAACACCACACATACTGGTCAAGGAAGTTCATACCATGTACAGCACCACACATACCAGGTACAACACCACACATACTGGTCAAGGAAGTTCATACCATGTACAGCACCACACATGCCAGGTACAACACCACACATTCCAGGTACAACACCACACATGCCAGGTACAACAATACACATACCAGGTACAAAACCACACATACCAGGTACAACACCACACATACCAGGTACAACACCACACATACCAAATACAACACCACACATACCAGGTACAACACCACACATACCAGGTACAACACCACACATACCAGGTACCACACATACCAGGTACAACACCACGCATACCAGGTACAACACCACACATACCAGGTACCACATCACACATACCAGATACAACACAACACATACCAGGTACAACACCACACATACCAGGAACAACACTTCACATACCAGATACAACACCTCACGTACCAGGTAAAACGCAACACGTACCAGATACAACACCACACACACCAGGTACAACACCACACATACCAGATACAACACAACACATACCAGATACAACACCACATATTCCAGATGCAACAGCACACATACCAGGTACCACACAACACATACCAGGTACAACACCACACACACCAGGTACAACACTACACATACCAGGTACAACACCACACATACCAGGTACAACACCACACATACCAGACACAACACCACACATACCAGGTACAACACCACACATTCCAAGTATAACACCACACATGCAAGGTACAACACCACACATACCAGGTACAACACATATACCAGGTACAACACCACAATTACGATTTACAACATCACACATAAGAGGTACAACACAACACATACAAGGTGCAACACAACACATCCCAGGTACAACACAACACATACCAGGTACAACACAACACATACCAGGTACAACACAACACATACCAGGTACAACACCACACGTACTGGTCAAGGAAGTTCACACCAGGTACAACACCACACATCTCAGGTACAAGACCACACATACCAGGTACAACACAACACATACCAGGTACAATACCACACATTCTAGGTGCATCACCACACATACCAGATACAATACCACAAATACAATATTTGCACAAGAATTATTGCAAAATGAGTCAATGTGAGTAGTGATGGAGGCGGCTCAGCGGTCTCTTCCTGAGCGGTCTCTTCCTGAGCGGTCTCTTCCTGAGCGGTCTCTTCCTGAGCGGTCTCTTCCTGAGCGGTCTCCTCCCAAAAGGACTTCTACAGAGCGGTCTCCTTTTCACACCTATGTGCTAATGACCTTAACCCCGCCCACGACCCCCACCCATGACCCCACCCACGACCCCCACCCATGACCCCACCCACGACTCCCACCCACGACCCCACCCGTGCCCCCGCGCCCCCACGCCCGCGCCCCCGCGCCCCCACGACCCCACCGTGCCCCCCGCACCCCCCCCGCGCCCCTCGTGACCCCCGCCCCCCCGCGCCCCCGCGCCCCCCGCGCCCCCCCCCCCCCCCCGCGCCCCCCCCCCGCGCGCCCCCCCGCGCCCCCCGCGCCCCCCGCGCCCCCCCCCCCCCGCGCCATACCAGGTACAACACCACACATACCAGGTATCACACCACACATACCAGGTACAACACCACACATACCAGGTACAATACCACACATACCAGGTACAACACCACACGTACCAGGTACCACACCACACATACCAGGTACAACACCACACATACCAGGTACAACACCACACATACCAGGTACAATACCACACATACCAGGTACAACACCACACGTACCAGGTACCACACCACACATACCAGGTACCACACCACACATACCAGGTACAATACCACACATACCAGGTACAACACCACACGTACCAGGTACCACACCACACATACCAGGTACCACACCACACATAACAGGTACAATACCACACACACCAGGTACAACACCACACGTACCAGGTACAACACCACACATACCAGGTACAACACCACACGTACCAGGTACCACACCACACATACCAGGTGCAACACCACACATACCAGGTACAATACCACACATACCAGGTACAACACCACACGTACCAGGTACAACACCACACGTACCAGGTACCACACCACACGTACCAGGTACCACACCACACATACCAGGTACAACACCACACATACCAGGAACAATACCACACATACCAAGTACCACACCACACGTACCAGGTACAACACCACACGTACCAGGTACAATACCACACATACCAGGTACAACACCACACATACCAGGTACAATACCACACATACCAGGTACAACACCACACGTACCAGGTACAACACCACACGTACCAGGTACCACACCACACGTACCAGGTACCACACCACACATACCAGGTACAACACCACACATACCAGGTACAACACCACACATACCAAGTACCACACCACACATACCAGGTACAATGCCACACATACCAGGTACAACACCACACGTACCAGGTACAACACCACACGTACCAGGTACCACACCACACGTACCAGGTACCACACCACACATACTAGGTACAACACCACACATACCAGGTACAACACCACACATACCAGGTACCACACCACACGTACCAGGTACAATACCACACATACCAGGTACAACACCACACGTACCAGGTACAACACCACACGTACCAGGTACCACACCACACATACCAGGTACAACACCACACGTACCAGGTACAATACCACACATACCAGGTACCACACCACACATACCAGGTACCACACCACACATACCAGGTACAACACCACACATACCAGGTACAACACCACACATACCAGGTACAACACCACACATACCAGGTACCACACCACACATACCAGGTACCACACCACACGTACCAGGTACCACACCACACATACCAGGTACCACACCACACGTACCAGGTACCACACCACACATACCAGTTACCACACCACACATACCAGGTACCACACCACACATACCA
>NC_091297.1:49185373-49207873 GCF_038502225.1 Cherax quadricarinatus
TAGGACAAGCGAAAATTTGTGTATGCAATAATTTCGCCAAAATCATTCTGAACCTAACTAAAAAAATATATTTCACTGTATTTGTTTAGTATTATATTGTTGTTAGGTAAGACACATATGCAACAGTTAGTTTCAGACAACGGAACAATGCTCTTCTCCAGACTGAGGGACTGACCACCTCAAAACTTTAAGGGTGATGGACTGATTACATCGTCTTCAAGTATCTTCTGCTTCTATCAACTTTTCTGTACTCGACTGAAGAAGCCTACTGTGTAGGCGAAACGTTTCGAAATAAAGATACCTAACTGTTGCATATGTGTCTTACCTAACAATCTGTCGGTATTTTATACCATTTTAATGTTTATTATATTGTTGTAAACAAATTTAAAATATATTTAGTTGGGTTAGGCTAAAATAAATTGTTCTTGTTATAATAAGGTTAGGTAAGTTTTCTAAAATTCTTTTGGTGCAAAATTATAAATTTTTACATTAACATTAATGAAAAAAATATATCTTTAAACGTATAAGAGAAAATTTTAGAAAGGACTTAATTTTAAATGAGTTCTTGCTAATTGACCAGTTTTACATATTAGGCACGACATATATACATATATACATATATATATATATATATATATATATATATATATATATATATATATATATATATATATATATATATATATATATATATGTATATATATATATTGAGGTATGTAGGTTGTAGAAGTTTTGTCAATAAATTAGAGGTGTTACGCCTGTGTTGTGGTTATCTCAGGGTCGCTGGTGGTTATGATAAACACAGCAACTTTGAACGTCTTGGATCCAGCCCGAAATTATACATAACAACATTGCATATTCCTTCATCATGCGGCTGCCTCCACAATTTTAATGTTTTATAAACATCTGATCTGTAAAGAACCTTGACCAGAGGGAAATTTTGTCGAGTGATTGTGTTGGTCTGGCGGAGAGGAGGAGGAGGAGGAGGAGGAGGAGGAGGAGGTGGAAGAGGAGGTGGAAGAGGAGTTGGAAGAGGAAGTGGAGGAAGAAGAAGAGGAGGTGAAGGAGGAAGTGAAGGAGGAGGTGGAGGAGAGGGTGGAGGAGGAGGTGGAAGAAGAGGAGGAGGAGGTTTAAGAGGAGGAGGTGGAAGAGGAGGTGGAAGAGGAGGTGGAAGAGGAGGTGGAGGAAGAAGAAGAAGAGGAGGTGAAGGAGGAAGCGAAGGAGGAGGTGGAGGAGAAGGTGGAGGAGGAGGTGGAAGAAGAGGAAGAGGAGGTTTAAGAGGAGGAGGTGGAAGAGGAGGTGGAGGAGGAGGAAGAGAATGAGGTTTAAGAGGAGGAGGTGGAAGAGGAGGTGGAGGAGGAGGAAGAGAAGGAGGTTGAAGAGGAGGAGGTGGAACAGGAGGTGGAGGAGGAGGTGGTGATGAAGGAGGAGGTGGAGGAGGAGGTAGAAGAGGAGGTGGAGGAGGAGGTGAAAGAGGAGGAGGAGGCGGAAGAGGAGGAGGAAGAGGAGGTGAAAGAAGAGGAGGAGGTGGAAAAGGACTTGGGTGAGGAGGTGAAGGAGGGGGAAGAGGAGGTGGAAGAGGAAGAGGAAGAGGAGGTGGAGGAGGAGGTGGTGATGGAGGAGGAGGTGGAGGAGGCGAAGGAGGGGGTGGAAGAGGAGTGGGAAGAGGAGGTAGAAGAGGAGGTGGAGGAGGGGGAGGTTTAAGAAGTGGAAGAGGAGGTGGAGGATTAGGTGGAGGAGGAGGTGGAAGAGAAGGTGGAAGAGGAGTTGGAAGAGGAGGTGGAGGAGGAAGAGGAAGAGGAGGTGGAGGAGAAGGTGGAGGAGGAGGTGGAGGAGGATGTGGAAGAGGAGGTGGAGGAGGATGTGGAGGAGGAGGTGGAGGAGGGGGTAGAAGAGGAGGTGAAGGAAGAGGTGGAGGAGGAGGTGGAAGAGGAGGTGGAGGAGGAGATGGAGGAGGAGGTGAAGGAAGAGGAGGAGGTGGAAGAGGAGGTGAAGGAGGAGGAGGAGGTTTAAAAGGAGGAGGTAGAAGAGGAGGTGGAGGAGGAGGTAAAGGAGGAGGAGGTGGAGGAGGATGTAGAAGAGGAAGTGGAGGAAGAGGTGGAGGAGGAGGTGGAAGAGGAGGTGGAGGAGGAGATGGAGGAGGAGGTGGGGAGGAGGAGAAGGAGGTGGAAGAGGAGGTGAAGGAGGAGGTGGAAGAGAAGGTGAAAGAGGAGTTGGAGGAGGAGGTGGAGGAGGTGAAGGAGGAGGTGGAAGAGGAAGTGGAAGAGGTGGTGGAGGAGGTGGAAGAGGTGGAAGAGGAGGTGGAAGAGGAGGTGGAGGAGGAGGTGGAGGAGGTGGAAGAGAAGGTGAAAGAGGAGGTGGAGGAGGTGGAAGAGGAGGTGGGCGAGGAGGAGGTGCAGGAGGAGGAGGTAAAGGAGGAGGAGGAGATTGAAGAGGAGGTTGAGGAGGAGGTGGAGGAGGAGGTGGAAGAGGAGTTGGAGGAGGAGGTGGAAGAGGTGGTGGAGGAGGTGGAAGAGGTGGAAGAGGAGGTGGAAGAGGAGGTGGAGGAGGAGGTGGAGGAGGTGGAAGAGAAGGTGAAAGAGGAGGTGGAGGAGGAGGTGGAGGAGGTGGAAGAAAAGGTGAAAGAGGTGGTGAAGGAGGAGGTGGAGGAGGAGGAAGAGGTGGAAGAGGAGGTGGAGGAGGAGGTGAAAGAAGGAGGAAGAGGAGGAGGTGGAAGAGGAGGTCGAGGAGGTGGAAGAGGAGGTGGAGGAGGAGGTGAAGAAGGAGGAGGAGATGGAAGAGGGTGTGGAGGAGGAGGAGGATGAGGTGGAAGGTGAGGTGGAGGAGGTGAAGGAAGGAGGAGGAGGAGGAGGAGGTGGAAGAGGAGGAGGAGGAGTTGGAACAGGAGGTGAAGGAGGAGGTGGAAGAGGAGGTGGAGGAAGAGGTAGAAAAGGAGGTGTAGGTGGAGGAAGTTTAAGAGGAGAAGGAGGAGGTGGAAGAGGAGGAGGTTTAAGAGGAAGTGGAAGATGAGCTAGAGGAGGAAATAGAGGAGGAGAAGGAGGTGGCGGAGGAGAAAGTGGAAGAGGAGGTGGAGGAGGAGGAGGTTGAAGAAGAGGTGGAGGAGAAGGAGGAGGAGGAAATGGAAGAGGAGGTGATGGAAGAGGTGGAGGAGGAGGAGGTTTAAGAAGTGGAAGAGGAGGTGGAGGAGGAGGTGGAGAAGGTGGAGGAGGAGGTGGAGGAGGAGGTAGAGGAGAAGGAAGTGGAATAGGAGGTGGAGGAGGAGGAGATTGAAGAAGAGGTGGAGGAGGAGGAGGAGGAGGAGGTAGAAGAGGAGGTGGAGGAGGAGGATGTGAAGGAGGAGGAGGAGGAGGAGGAGGTGGAAGAGGAGGTATAGGAGGAGGTGGAAGAGAAGGTGGAAGAGAAGGTGGAGGAGGAGGAGGTTTAAGAGATGGTGGAAGATGAGGTGGAGGAGGAGGTGAAAGAGGAGGAGGAGGTAGAAGAGAAGGTGGAGGAGGAGGTGGAATAGGAGGAGGTAGAGGAGGAGGAGGAGGAGGAGGAGGTGGAAGAGGAGGAGGTAGAGGAGCAGATGGACGTTTAAGAGAAGGTGGAGGAGGAGATGGACGTTTACGAGGAGGTGGAGGAGGTGGAAGAGGAGGTGAAGGAGGAGATGGAAAAGGGGGTGGAGGAGGAGGAGGAGGAGGAAGAGGAGCACCAACAGCAAGAGGAGATTGAGGAGGAGGAAGAGGAGGTGGAGATTTGTAGCTCCGTCAGTAACTTAGCTGACCTCAGCTTCTGAAGCAACCATTATACTCATTCTCAGCTTCATAAATAGCCATTAAGCTGTTTCTCAGCTTCATAAACAGGCACTAAGCTGGTACTCAACTTCATAAACAGCCATTAAGCTGGTTCTCAGCTTCATAAACAGGCATTAAGCTGGTTCTTAGCTTCATAAACAGCCATTAAGCTGGTTCTCAGCTTCATAAACAATCATCAAGCTCTTTCTCAGCTTCCTAAGCAGTCAAAAAGCTTATTACTTCTTCGCAAAATTACTAAGCTGCTCTCAGCTTAAGCACATTACTCACCTAGAGTAGGCTTCAAACCTCACTAATGACCCTAGTGTAGGCTTCAAACCTCACTAATGACCCTAGAGAAGGCTCCAAACCTCACTAATAACCCTAGTGTAGGCTTCAAACCTTACTAATGACCCTAGTGTAGGCTTTAAACCTCACTAATGACCCTAGTGAAGGCTTCAAACCTCACTAATGACCCTAGAGTAGGCTTCAACCCTCACTAATGACCCTAGTGTAGGCTTCAAACCTCAATAATGACAATAGCGTAGGCTTCAAACCTCACTAATGACCCTAGTGTAGGCTTCAAACCTCACTAATGACGCTAGTCTAGGCTTCAAACCTCACTAATGATCATAGAGTAGGCTTCAAACCTCACTAATGACCCTAGTGTAGGCTTCAAACCTAACTAATGACCATAGTGAAGACTTTAAACCTCACTAATGGCCATAGTGTAGGAATCAAACCTCACTAATGACCCTAGAGTACGCTTCAAACCTCACTAAAGACCCTAGAGCAGGCTTCAAACCTCACTAATGACCCTAGTGTAGGCTTCAAACCTCACTAATGACCCTAGTGTAGTCTTCAAACCTCACTAATGACCATAGTGTAGGCTTTAAGCCTCACTAATGACCCCAGAGTAGGCTTCAAACCTCGCTAATGACCCTAGAATAGGCTTCAAACCTCACTAATAGCCCTAGACTAGGCTTCAAACCTCACTAATGACTCTACAGTAGGCTTCAAACCTCACTAATGACCCTAGTGTAGGCTTCAAACCTCACTAATGACCCGAGAGTAGGCTTCAAACCACACTAATGACCCTAGAGTAGGATTCAAACCTCACTAATAAAGCTAGTGTAGGCTTCAAACCTCACTAATGACCATAGTGTAGGCTTTAAACCTCACTAATGACCGTAGAGTAGGCTTCAAACCTCGCTAATGACCCTAGAGTAGGCTTCAAACCTCACTAATAAACCTAGAGAAGGCTTCAAACCTCACTAATGACCCTAGTGAAGGCTTCAAACCTCACTAAAGACCCCAGAGTAGGCTTCAAACCTCACTAATGACTTAGAGTACGCTTCAAACCTCACTAATGACCCTAGAGTATGCTTCAAACCTCAATAACAAAGCTAGTGTAGGCTTCAAACCTCACTAATGAACCTAATGTAGGCTTCAAACACCACTAATGACCCAAGAGTAGGCTTCAAACCTCACTAATGACCCATTGTGTAGGTTTCAAACCTCACTAATGACACTAGTGAAGACTTCAAACATCACTAATGACCCTAGTGTAGGCTTCAAACCTCACTAATGACCCTAGAGTAGGCTTCAAACCTCACTAATGACCCTAGAGTAGGCTTCAAACCCCACTAATGACCCTAGTGTAGGCTTCAAACCTCACTAACGACCCTAGTGTAGGCTTCAAACCTCACTAATGACCCTAGTGTAGGCATCAAACCTCACTAATGACCCTAGTGTAGGCTTCAAACCTCACTAATGACCCTAGAGTAGGCTTCAAACCTCACTAATGACCCTAGAGTAGGCTTCAAACCCCACTAATGACCCTAGTGTAGGCTTCAAACCTCACTAATGACCCTAGTGTAGGCTTCAAACCTCACTAATGACCCTAGTGTAGGCATCAAACCTCACTAATGACCCTAGTGTAGGCTTCAAACCTCACTAATGACCCTAGCGTAGGTTTCAAACCTCACTAATGACCCTAGTGTAGGCTTCAAACCTCACTAATGACCCTAGTGTAGGCTTCAAACCTCACTAATGACCCTAGTGTAGGCTTCAAACCTCACTAATGACCCTAGTGTAGGCTTCAAACCTCACTAATGACCCTAGTGTAGGCTTCAAACCTCACTAATGACCCTAGTGTAGGCTTCAAACCTCACTAATGACCCTAGTGTAGGCTTCAAACCTCACTAATGACCCTAGTGTAGGTTTCAAACCTCACTAATGACCCTAGTGTAGGCTTCAAACCTCACTAATGACCCTAGTGTAGGCTTCAAACCTCACTAATGACCCTAGTGTAGGCTTCAAACCTCACTAATGACCCTAGTGTAGGCTTCAAACCTCACTAATGACCCTAGTGTAGGCTTCAAACCTCACTAATGACCCTAGTGTAGGTTTCAAACCTCACTAATGACCCTGGTGTAGGCTTCAAACCTCACTAATGACCCTAGTGTAGGCATCAAACCTCACTAATGACACTGGTGTATGCTTCAAACCTCACTAATGATCCTAGAGTAGGCTTCAAACCTCACTAATGACCCTAGAGTAGCCTTCAAACCTCGCTAATGACCCTAGTGTAGGCTTCAAACCTCACTAATGACCCTAGTGTAGGCTTTAAACCTCACTAATGACACTAGTGTAGGCTTCAAACCTCACTAATAACCCTAGAGTAGGCTTCAAACCTCACTAATGACTCTAGTGTAGGTTTCAAACCTCACTAATGACCCTAGTGTAGGCTTCAAACCTAACTAATGACCCTAGAGAAGCCTTCAAACATCACTAATGACCCTAGTGTAGGCTTTAAACCTCACTAATGACCCTAGTGAAGGCATTAAACCTCACTAATGACCCTAGTGTAGGTTCAAACCTCACTAATGACCATAGTGTAGGCTTCAAACCTCACTAATGACCCTAGTGTAGGCTTCAAACCTCACTAATGACCCTAGTGTAGGATTCGAACCTCACTAATGACCCTAGTGTAGGCTTCAAACCTCACTAATGACCCTAGTGTAGGCTTCAAACCTCACTAATGACGCTGGAGTATGGCTTCAAAAATCATTAATGACCCTAGAGGAGGCTTCAAACCACGCTAATGACCCTAGTGTAGGCTTCAAACTTCAAAAATGACCCTTGAGTAGGCTTCAAACCTCACTAGTGACCCTAGTGTAGGCTTCGAACCTCACTAATGACACTAATTTAGGCTTCAAACCTCACTAATGACCCTAGCGTAATCTTCAAACCTCACTAATGACCCTAGTGTAGGCTACAAATATCACTAATGACACTAGTGTAGGCTTTAAACCTCACTAATGACTCTAGTGTAGGCTTCAAACCTCGCTAATGACCCTAGTGTAGGCTTCAAACCTCACTGATGACCCTAGTGCAGGCTTCAAACCTCACTAATGACTTAGTGTAGGCTTCAAGCCTCACTAATGACCCTAGTGTAGGCTTCAAACCTTACTAATGACCCTAGTGTAGGCTTCAAACCTCACTAATGACCCTAGTGTAGGCTTCAAACCTCACTAATAACCCTAGTGTAGGTTTCAAACCTAACTATTGACCCTGGTGTAGGCTTCAAAACTCACTAATGACCCTGGTGTATGCTTCAAACCTCACTAATGACCTTAGTGTAGGCTTCAAACCTAACTAATGACCCTAGTGTAGGCTTCAAACCTCACTAATGACCCTAGTGCAGGTTTCAAACCTCACTATTGACCCTGGTGTAGGCTTCAAACCTCACTAATGACCCTGGTGTATGCTTCAAACCTCACTAATGACCCTAGTGTAGGCTTCAAACCTCACTAATGACCCTACTGTATTCTTCAAACCTCAGTAATTATCCTAGTGTAGGCTTTAAACCTCACTAATGACCCTAGTGTAGGCTTCAAACCTAACTAATGACCCTAGTGTATGCTTCAAACCTCACTAATGACCCTAGTGTATGCTTCAAACCTCACTAATGGCACTAACGTAGGTTTCAAACCTCACTAATGACAATAGTTTAGGCTTTAAACCTCACTAATGACTTTAGTGTAGGCTTCAAACCTCACTAATTATCCTAGTGAATGCTTTAAACCTCACTAATGACCCTAGTGTAGGCTTCAAACCTAACTAATGACCCTAGTGAAGGCTTCAAACCTCACTAATGACCCTAGTGTATGCTTCAAACCTCACTAATGGCCCTAGTGTAGGCTTCAAACCTCACTAATTACACTAGTTTAGGCTATAAACCTCACTAATGACCTTAGTGTAGGCTTCAAACCTCACTAATGACCCTAGAGTAGGCTTCAAACCTCACTAATGACGCTAGTGTAGGCTTCAAACCTCACTAATGACCCTAGTGTAGGCTTCAAACCTCACTAAAGGCCCTAGTGTAGGCTTCAAAGCTCACTAATGACCCGAATGTAGGCTTCAAACCTCACTAATTACCCTAGTGTAGGCTTTAAACCTCACTAATGACCTTAGTGTAGGCTTCAAACCTCACTAATGACCCTAGACTAGGCTTCAAATCTCACTAATGACCCTAGTGTAGGCTTCAAACCTCACTAATGACACTAGAGTAGGCTTCAAACCTCACTAGTGACTTAGAGTACGCTTCAAACCTCACTAATGACCCTAGAGTATGCTTCAAACCTCAATATCAAAGCTAGTGTAGGCTTCAAACCTCACTAATGAACCTAACGTAGGCTTCAAACCCCACTAATGACCCAAGAGTAGGCTTCAAACCTCACTAATGACCCTAATGTAGGTTTCGAACCTCACTAATGACCCTAGTGTAGACTTCAAACCTCACTAATGACCCTAGTGTAGGCTTCAAACCTCACTAATGACCCTAGTGTAGGTTTCAAACCTCACTAATGACCCTAGTGTAGGTTTCAAACCTCACTAATGACCCTGGTGTATGCTTCAAACCTCACTAATGACCCTAGTGTATTCTTCAAACCTCACTAATGACCCTAGTGTAGGCTTCAAACCTCACTAATGACCCAAGTGTAGGTTTCAAAAGTCACTAATGACCCTGGTGTAGGCTTCGAACCTCACTAATTACCCTAGTGTAGGCTTCGAACCTCACTAATGACGCTAGAGTAGGCTTCGAACCTCACTAATGACCATAGGGGAGGCTTCAAACCACGCTAATGACCCTAGTGTAGGCTTCAAACCTCAAAAATACCCTTGAGTAGTCTTCAAACCTCACTAATGACCCTAATGTAGGATTCAAACCTCACTAATTACCCTAGAGTAGGCTTCAAACCACACTAATGGCCAAAGTGTCGGATTCAAACCTCAATAATGACCCTAGTGTAGGCTTCAAACCTCGCTAATGACCCTAGAGTAGGTTTCAAACCTAACTAATGACCCTAGTGTAGGCTTCAAACCTCACTAATGACTCTGGAGTAGACTTCAAACCTCACTAATGACCCTACTGTAGGCTTCAAACCTCACTAATTATCCTAGTGTAGGCTTTGAACCTCACTAATGACCCTAGTGCAGGCTTCAAACCTCACTAATTATCCTAGTGTAGGATTTAAACCTCACTAATGACCCTAGTGTAGGCTTCAAACCTAACTAATGACCCTAGTGTAGGCTTCAAACCTCACTAATGACACTAGTATAGGCTTCACACCTCACTAATGGCCCTAGTGTAGGCTTCAAACCTCACTAATGACACTAGTTTAGGCTTCAAACCTCATTAATGACCCTAGTGTAGGCTTCAAACCTCACTAATGACCCTAGTGTAGGCTCCAAACCTCACTAATGGCCCTAGTGTAGGCTTCAAACCTAACTAATGACCCGAGTGTAGGCTTCAAACCTCACTAATGACCCTAGTGTAGGCTTCAAACCTCACTAATGACCCGAATGTAGGTTTCAAACCTCACTAATGACCCTGGAGTAGGCTTCAAACCTCACTAATGACTTTGTTGTAGGCTTCAAACCTCACTTACGACCCTAGTGTAGGCTTCAAACCTAACTAATGACCCTAGTGTAGGTTTCAAACCTCACTAATGACCCTAGCGCAGGCTTTAAACCTCACTAATGACCCTAGTGTAGGCTTCAAACCTCACTAATGACCCTAGAGTAGGCTTCAAACCTCACTAATAACCCTAGTGTAGGCTTCAAACCTTACTAATGTCATTAGTGTAGGCTTTAAACCTCACTAATGACCCTAGTTTAGGCTTCAAACCTCACTAATAACCCTAGTGTAGGATTCAAAACTCACTAATTATCCTAGTGTATGCTTTAAACCTCACTAATGACCTTAGTGCACTCTTCAAACCTCACTAATGACCCTTGTGTAGGCTTCAAACCTCACTAATGACCTTAGTGTAGGCTTCAAACCTCACTAATGACCCTAGTGTAGTCTTCAAATCTCACTAATGACCCTAGTTTAGGCTTGAAACCTCACTAATGACCTTAATGTAGGCTTTAATCCTCACTAATGACTCTAGTGTAGGCTTCAAACCTCGCTAATGACCCTAGTGTGGGCTTCAAACCTAACTAATGACCCTAGTGCAGGCTTCAAACCTCACTAATGACTTAGTGTAGGCTTCAAGCCTCACTAATGACCCTAGTGTAGGCTTCAAACCTTACTAATGACCCTAGTGTAGGCTTCAAACCTCACTAATGACCCTAGTGTTGGCTTCAAACCTCACTAATGACCCTAGTGTAGGCTTCAATCCTAACTAATGACCCTAGTGTAGGCTTCAAACCTCATTAATGACCCTAGTAGAGGCTTCAAACCTCACTAGTGGTCTTAGTGTAGGTTTCAAACCTCACTAATGACCCTGGTGTATGCTTCAAACCTCACTAATGACCCTAGTGTAGGCTTGAAACCTAACTAATGACCCTAGTGTAGGCTTCAAACCTCACTAATGACCCTAGTGTAGGCTTCAAACCTCACTAATGACCCTAGAGTAGGCTTCAAACCTCACTAATAACCCTAGTGTAGGCTTCAAACCTTACTAATGTCATTAGTGTAGGCTTTAAACCTCACTAATGACCCTAGTTTAGGCTTCAAACCTCACTAATAACCCTAGTGTAGGATTCAAAACTCACTAATTATCCTAGTGTATGCTTTAAACCTCACTAATGACCTTAGTGCACTCTTCAAACCTCACTAATGACCCTTGTGTAGGCTTCAAACCTCACTAATGACCTTAGTGTAGGCTTCAAACCTCACTAATGACCCTAGTGTAGTCTTCAAATCTCACTAATGACCCTAGTTTAGGCTTGAAACCTCACTAATGACCTTAATGTAGGCTTTAATCCTCACTAATGACTCTAGTGTAGGCTTCAAACCTCGCTAATGACCCTAGTGTGGGCTTCAAACCTAACTAATGACCCTAGTGCAGGCTTCAAACCTCACTAATGACTTAGTGTAGGCTTCAAGCCTCACTAATGACCCTAGTGTAGGCTTCAAACCTTACTAATGACCCTAGTGTAGGCTTCAAACCTCACTAATGACCCTAGTGTTGGCTTCAAACCTCACTAATGACCCTAGTGTAGGCTTCAATCCTAACTAATGACCCTAGTGTAGGCTTCAAACCTCATTAATGACCCTAGTAGAGGCTTCAAACCTCACTAGTGGTCTTAGTGTAGGTTTCAAACCTCACTAATGACCCTGGTGTATGCTTCAAACCTCACTAATGACCCTAGTGTAAGCTTGAAACCTAACTAATGACCCTAGTGTAGACTTCAAACCTCACTAATGACCCTAGTGTAGGCTTCAAACCTCACTAATGACCCTAGAGTAGGCTTCAAACCTCATTAATGACCCTAGTATAGGCTTCAAACCTCACTAATGACCCTAGTGTATGCTTCAAACCTCACTAATGACCCTAGAGCAGGCTTCAAACCTAACTAATGACCCTAGTGTATGCTTCAAACTTCACTAATGACTTTAGAGTAGACTTCAAACCTCACTAATGACCCTAGAGTAGGCTTCAAACCTCACTCTTGACCCAAGTGTAGGCTTCAAACCTTACTAATGACCCTAGTGAAGGCTTCAAACCTCACTAATGACCCTAGCGTAGGTTGCAAACCTCACTAACGACCCTGGTGTATGCTTCAAACCTCTCTAATGACCCTGGTGTAGGCTTCAAACCTCACTAGTGTCCCTAGTGTAGGCTTCAAACCTCACTAATGACCCTAGATTAGGCTTCAAACCTCACCAGTGACCCTAGAGTAGGCTTCAGACCTCACTAATGACCCTAGAGAAGGCTTCAAACCACACTAATGTCCCTAGTGTAGGCTTCAAACCTCACTAATGACCCTACTGTATGCTTCAAACCTCACTAATGGCCCTAGTGTAGGCTTCAAACCTCACTGATGATCCTAGAGTAGGCTTCAAACCTCACTAATGATCCTAGTGTATGCTTCAAACCTCACTAATGACCCTAGTGTAGGCTTTATACCTCACTAATGACCCTAGTGTAGGCTTCAAATCTCACTAATGACCCTTGAGTAGGCTTCAAACCTCACTAATGACCCTAATGTAGGTTTTAAACCTCACTAATGACCCTAGTGTATTCTTCAAACCTCGCTAATGACCCTAGTGTAGGCTTCAAACCTCACTAATGACCCTAGTGCAGGCTTCAAACCTCACTAATGACCCTAGTGTAGGCTTCAAGTCTCACTAATGACCCTAGTGTAGGCTTCGAACCTCACTAATGACCCTTGTGTAGGCTTCAAACCTCACTAATGACCCTAGTGTAGGCTTCAAACCTCACTAATAATCTTAATGTAGGCTACAAATCTCACTAATGACCCTAGTGTATGCTTCAAACCTCACTAATGACTCAAGTGTAGGCTTCAAACCTCACTAATGACCCTAGTGTAGGCCTCGAACCTCACTAATGACCCTAGTGAAGGCTTCAAACCTCACTAATGACCCTAGTTTAATCTTCAAACCTCAAAAATGACCCTTGAGTTGGCTTCAAACCTCACTAATGACCCTACTGTAGGCTTCAAACCACACTAATGACCCTAATGTAGGCTTCAAACCTAACTAATGACCCTAGTGTAGGCTTCAAACCTCACTAGTGACCCTAGTGCAATCTTCAAACCTCACTAATGACCCTAGCGTAGGCTTCAAACCTCACTAATGATCCTAGAGTAGGCTTCAAACCTCACTAATGACCCTAGCTTAGGCTTCAAACCTCACTAATGACCCTAGTGTACGCTTCAAACCTCACTAATGACCCTAGTGTACGCTTCAAACCTCACTAATGACCCTAGTGTACGCTTCAAACCTCACTATGTCGCTCACTTGGAAAAGATGTTGAAGCGAAAGGCTGTTCCCGTGAACGTTATTCCAGTGAACATTGTCCCAGCGAACGTTGTCCCAATGAACGTTGTTCTAGTGAACGTTGTCCCAGTGAACGTTGTTCCAGTGAACGTTGTTCTAGTGAACGTTTCCCCAGTGAACGTTGTTCCAGTGAACGTTGTCCTAATGAACATTGTTCCAGTAAACGTTGTCCCAGTGAACTTTGTCCCAGTGAACGTTGTAACAGTGAACGTTTTCTCAGTGAATATCGTTCCAGGTAGTCCAGTGATCGTTATTCCAGTGAGCGTTGTTCCATTGAACGTTGTTCCAGTGAACGTTATCCAGGTGAACGTTGCCCAAGTGAACGTTGTCCCAATGATCGTTGTCCCAGTGAAAATTGTCTCAGTGAACTTTGTCCCGGTGAACGGTATCCCAGTGAACGTTGTTCTAGTGAACGTTGTCTCAGTGAACATTGTCCCAGTGAGCGTTGTCCCAGTGAACGTTATCCCAGTGAACGTTGTTTTAGTGAAAGTTGTCCCAGTGGTCGTTGTTCCAGTGAACGTTGTTCTAGTGAACGTTGTCTTAGTGAATGTCGTTCCAGGTCGTTCCAGTGAACGTTATTTCAGTGAACGTTGTTCGTTGGCCGTTGTTCCAGTGAACGTTATCCCAGTGAACGTTGTTTTAGTGAAAGATGTCCCAGTGGACATTGTTCCAGTGAACGTTGTTCTAGTGAACGTTGTCTTTGTGAATGTCGTTCCAGGTCGTTCCAGTGAACGTTATTCCAGTGAACGTTGTTCGTTGAACGTTGTTCCAGTCAACGTTATCCAGGTGAACGTTGTCCCAGTGAACGTCATCACAGTGAACGTTGCCCCAGTGAACGTTGTCCTAATGAACGTTGTTTTAGTGACAGTTGTCCCAGTGAACGTTGTTCCAGTGAACGTTGTTCTAGTGAACGTTGTCCCAGTGGACGTTGTCCCAGTGAACGTTGTCCCAGTGTACGTTGTTCCAGTGAACGTTCTTCCTGTGAATGTTGTCACAGTGAACGTTGTCTCAGTGAAAGTTATCCCAGTGAATGTTGTGCCAGTGAACGTTGTTCCAGTGAACGTTGTTCCAGTGAACGCTTTTCCAGTGAACGTTGTTCCAGTGAACATTGTGCCAGTGAGCGTTGTCCCAGTGAACGTTGTTCCAGTGAACGTTGTTCCTGTGAACGTTGTCCCAGTGAAAGTTGTCCCAGTGAACGTTGTCGTCTCAGTAAAAGTTGCCCCAGTGAACGTTGTTCCAGTGAACGTTGTTCCAGTGAACGTTTTTCCCGTGACCGTTGTTCCAGTGAGCGTTGTGCCAGTGAACGTTGTCCCAGTGAACGTTGTTCCAGTGAACGTTGTTCCAATGAACATTGTCCTAGTGAACGCTGTCCTAGTGAACGTTGTTCTAGTGGACGTTGTCCAGGTGAACGTTGTCCCAGTGAACGTTTTCCCAGTGAATGTTGTCCCAGAGAACATTGTCTCAGTGAACTTTGTCCCAGTGAACGTTGTTTTAGTGGAAGTTGTCCCAGTGAACGTTGTTCCAGTGAACGTTGTTCCAATGAACGTTGTTCCAGTGAACGTTATCCAGGTGAATGCCGTCCCAGTGAATGTTGTCCCAGTTGACGTTGTCCCAGCGAACATTGTCCCAGTGAACGTTCTCCGGGTGAACGTTATCCCAGCAAACGTCATACCATTGAACGTTGTCCCAGTGAACGTTGTCCCAGTGAACGTTGTCCCAGTGAACGTTGTCCCAGTGAGCGTTATCACAGTGAACGTTGTCCCACAGAACGTTATCCCAGTGAACGTCATCCCAGTGAACGCTGTCCCAGTGTATGTTGTTCTAGTGAACGTTGTTCCCGTGACCGTTAATCCATTGAACGTTTCCTCAGTGAACGTTGTCTCAGTGAACCTTATCTCAGTGAACGTTATCCCAATGAACGTTATCCAAGTAAACGTATTCTCAGTAAACGTTGTCCCAGTGAACGTTGCCTCAGGGAACGTTGTCTCAGTGAGCGTTGTCCCAGTTAACGTTTTCTCACTGAACGTCGCCCAAGTGAACATTGTTCTGGTACAGCTGCATGCGCCTTCATTAATGCAGAGAGTACGTTCTTCAAGCAGAGAATAAAGACTAAGAAACATCAACGCCACCTGACAGAGCAACGGAGAAACAGACCATAATAACTACATTACATAACCTGCTCAGGGGGGTCACTACCTGCTAACGCAAGCAGAAGCCACTAACACATCTCGTTGTCTCAATTCAGATATACTAACGAGAGCGACCCGGTTATAATAACACTTTATTATTGCAGATATTTTCATAAGTGGGTCAGTGACCAGTCATTTCACGCCTCGGATCACACTCTTAGTGGTTCACTCTTCTTTTTTTGTAGCTTCTAAATTTGTGCTAGTTAAACCACGTTAAAGTGTTGCCACAGTGTGTGTGTGTGTGTGTGTGTGTGTGAGTGTGTGTGTGTGTGTGTGTGTGTGTATGTGTGTGTGTGTGTGTGTGTGTGTGTGTGTGTGTATGTGTGTGTGTGTGTATGTGTGTGTGTGTGTGTCTGTGTGTGTGTATGTGTGTGTGTGTGTGTGTGTGTGTGTGTGTGTGTGTGTGTATGTGTGTGTGTGTGTGTGTGTGTGTGTGTGTATGTGTGTGTGTGTGTGTGTGTATGTGTGTGTGTGTGTGTGTGTGTGTGTGTGTATGTGTGTGTGTGTGTGTGTGTGTGTGTGTGTGTGTGTGTGTGTGTGTGTGTGTGTGTGTGTGTGTGTGTGTGTGTGTGTGTGTGTGGGTGTGTGTGTATGTGTGTGTGTGTGTGTGTGTGTGTGTGTGTGTGTGTGTGGGTGTGTGTGTGTGTGTGTGTGTGTGTGTGTGTGTGTGTGTGTGTGTGTGTGTGTGGGTGTGTGTGTGTGTGTGGGTGTGTGTGTGTGTGTGTGTGTGTGTGTGTGTGTGTGTGTGTGTGTGTGTGTGTGTGTGTGTGTGTATGTGTGTGTGTGTGTGTGTGGGGGGGTGTGTATGTGTGTGTGTGTGTGTGTGTGTGTGTATGTGGTGGTGTGTATGTGTGTGTGTGGGGGGTGTATGTGTGTGTGTGTGTGTGTGTGTGTGTACTCACCTAGTTGTACTCACCTAGTTGAGGTTGCGGGGGTCGAGTCCGAGCTCCTGGCCCAGCCTCTTCACTGATCGCTACCAGGTCACTCTCCCCGAGCCGTGAGCTTTATCATACCTCTGCTTAAAGCTATGTATGGATCCTGCCTCCACTACATCGCTTCCCAAACTATTCCACTTACTGACTACTCTGTGGCTGAAGAAATACTTCCTAACATCCCTGTGATTCATCTGTGTCTTTAGCTTCCAACTGTGTCCCCTTGTTACTGTGTCCAATCTCTGGAACATCCTGTCTTTGTCCACCTTGTCAATTCCCCTCAGTATTTTGTATGTCGTTATCATGTCCGCCCTATCTCTCCTGTCCTCCAGTGTCGTCAGGTTGATTTCCCTTAACCTCTCCTCGTAGGACATACCTCTTAGCTCTGGGACTAGTCTTGTTGCAAACCTTTGCACTTTCTCTAGTTTCTTTACGTGCTTGGCTAGGTGTGGGTTCCAAACTGGTGCGGCATACTCCAATATGGGCCTAACGTATACGGTGTACAGGGTCCTGAACGATTCCTTATTAAGATGTCGGAATGCTGTTCTGAGGTTTGCTAGGCGCCCATATGCTGCAGCAGTTATTTGGTTGATGTGCGCTTCAGGAGATGTGCCTGGTGTTATACTCACCCCAAGATCTTTTTCCTTGAGTGAGGTTTGTAGTCTCTGACCCCCTAGACTGTACTCCGTCTGCGGCCTTCTTTGCCCTTCCCCAATCTTCATGACTTTGCACTTGGTGGGATTGAACTCCAGGAGCCAATTGCTGGACCAGGTCTGCAGCCTGTCCAGATCCCTTTGTAGTTCTGCCTGGTCTTCGATCGAGTGTATTCTTCTCATCAACTTCACGTCATCTGCAAACAGGGACACCTCAGAGTCTATTCCTTCCGTCATGTCGTTCACAAATACCAGGAACAGCACTGGTCCTAGGACTGACCCCTGCGGGACCCCGCTGGTCACAGGTGCCCACTCTGACACCTCGCCACGTACCATGACTCGCTGCTGTCTTCCTGACAAGTATTCCCTGATCCATTGTAGTGCCTTCCCTGTTATCCCTGCTTGGTCCTCCAGTTTTTGCACCAATCTCTTGTGTGGAACTGTGTCAAACGCCTTCTTGCAGTCCAAGAAAATGCAATCCACCCACCCCTCTCTCTCTTGTCTTACTGCTGTCACCATGTCATAGAACTCCAGTAGGTTTGTGACACAGGATTTCCCGTCCCTGAAACCATGCTGGCTGCTGTTGATGAGATCGTTCCTTTCTAGGTGTTCCACCACTCTTCTCCTGATAATCTTCTCCATGATTTTGCATACTATACATGTCAGTGACACTGGTCTGTAGTTTAGTGCTTCATGTCTGTCTCCTTTTTTAAAGATTGGGACTACATTTGCTGTCTTCCATGCCTCAGGCAATCTCCCTGTTTCGATAGATGTATTGAATATTGTTGTTAGGGGTACACATAGCGCCTCTGCTCCCTCTCTCAATACCCATGGGGAGATGTTATCTGGCCCCATTGCCTTTGAGGTATCTAGCTCACTCAGAAGCCTCTTCACTTCTTCCTCGGTTGTGTGCACTGTGTCCAGCACTTGGTGGTGTGCCCCACCTCTCCGTCTTTCTGGAGTCCCTTCTGTCTCCTCTGTGAACACTTCTTTGAATCTCTTGTTGAGTTCTTCACATACTTCACGGTCATTTCCTGTTGTCTCTCCTCCTTCCTTCCTTAGCCTGATTACCTGGTCCTTGACTGTTGTTTTCCTCCTGATGTGGCTGTACAACAGTTTCGGGTCAGATTTGGCTTTCGCTGCTATGTCATTTTCATATTGTCTTTGGGCCTCCCTTCTTATCTGTGCATATTCGTTTCTGGCTCTACGACTGTTCTCCTTATTCTCCTGGGTCCTTTGCCTTCTATATTTCTTCCATTCCCTAGCACACTTGGTTTTTGCCTCCCTGCACCTTTGGGTAAACCATGGGCTCATCCTGGCTTTTTCATTACTCCTGTTACCCTTGGGTACAAACCTCTCCTCAGCCTCCTTGCATTTTGTTGCTACATATTCCATCATCTCATTAACTGGCTTCCCTGCCAGTTCTCTGTTCCACTGAACCCCGTTCAGGTAGTTCCTCATTCCTGTGTAGTCCCCTTTCTTGTAGTTTGGCTTCATTCGTCCTGGCCTTCCTGCTTCTCCCTCCACTTGTAGCTCTACTGTGTATTCGAAGCTTAAAACCACATGGTCACTGGCCCCAAGGGGTCTTTCATATGCGATGTCCTCGATATCTGCACTACTGAAGGTGAATACTAAGTCCAGCCTTGCTGGTTCATCCTCTCCTCTCTCTCTTGTAGTGTCCCTTACGTGTTGGTACATGAAGTTCTCCAGTACCACCTCCATCATCTTAGCCCTCCATGTATCTTGGCCCCCATGTGGGTCCAAGTTCTCCCAATCGATCTCCTTGTGGTTAAAGTCACCCATGATCAGGAGCTTTGCCCTGCATGCATGAGCTCTTCTGGCCACTCTAGCCAGTGTGTCAACCATCGCTCTATTGCTCTCGTCGTACTCTTGCCTTGGCCTCCTGCTGTTCTGTGGTGGGTTATACATCACTGCTATTACCACCTTGGGACCTCCAGAGTGAAGTGTTCCCACTATGTAATCACTTTCTTCTCCGCTATCTCCTCTCTCCAGCTCATCAAAATTCCAGCGATTTTTTTGTGTGTGTGTATGTGTGTGTGTGTGTGTGTGTGTGTGTGTGTGTGTGTGTATGTGTGTGTGTGTGTGTGTGTGTGTGTGGGGGGTGTGTATGTGTGTGTGTGTGTGTGGGGGGGGTGTATGTGTGTGTGTGTGTGTGTGTGTGTGTGTGTGTGTGTGTGTGTGTGTGTGTGTGTATGTGGTGGTGTGTATGTGTGTGTGTGTGTGGGGGGGTGTATGTGTGTGTGTGTGTGTGTGTGCTCACTTAATTGTGGTTGCAGGGGTCGAGACTCAGCTCCTGGCCCCGCCTCTTCACTGACCGCTACTAGGTCCTCCCACTCCCTGCTCCATGAGCTTTATCATACCTCGTCTTAAAGCTATGTATGGTTACTGCCTCCACTACATCGCTTGCCGGACCATTTAACTTCCTAAGAACTCTGTGGCTGAAGAAATACTTCCTAACATCCCATTGACTCATCTGAGTCTTCAGCTTCCCTTGTTTCTGTGTCCCATCTCTGGAACATCCTGTCTCTGTCCACCTTGTCTATTCCACGCAGTATTTTGTATGTCGTTATCATGTCTCCCCTGACCCTCCTGTCCTCCAGTGTCGTCAGACCGATTTCCCTTAACCTTTCTTCGTAGGACATTCCCCTTAGGTCTGGAACTAGCCTTGTTGCAAACCTTTGCGCTTTCTCTAATTTCTTGAAGTGTTTGACCAGGTGTGGGTTCTAAACTGGTGCTGCGTACTCCAGAATGGGCCTGACATACACAGTGTATAATGTCTAGAACGATTCCTTACTGAGGTACCGGGACGCTATTCTCAGGTTTGCCAAGCGCCCATATGCTGCAGCAGTTACCTGGTTAATGTGTGCTTCTGGCGACGTACTCGGTATTATATTCACTACAAGGTTTTTCTACTTGAGTAAGGTTTGCAGTCTTTGGCCTCCTTGCCTGTACTCTGTCTGCGGTCTTCTCTGCCCTTCTCCGATCTTCATGACTTTGCATTTGGCGGGGTTAAATTCTAGGAGCCAGTTGCTGGACCACGCATCCAGCCATTTCAGGTCTCTTTGTAGACCTGTTTGGTCAGCATCTGAATAAATTCTCCTCATCAACTTCATATCATCTGCAAACAGGGACACCTTTGAGTCTTTCCCTTCCGTCATGTCGTTTACATACAGTGTGTGTGTGTGTGTGTGTGTGTGTGTGTGTGTGTGTGTGTGTGTGTGTGTGTGTGTGTGTGTGTGTGTGTGTGTGTGTGTGTGTGTGTATGTGTGTATGTGTGTGTATGTGTTGTGTGTGTGTGTGTGTGTGCGTGTGTGTGTGTGTGTGTGTGTGTGTGTGTGTGTGTGTGTGTGTGTGTGTGTGTGTGTGTGTGTGTGTGTGTATGTGTTGTGTGTGTGTGTGTGTGTGTGTGTGTGTGTGTGTGTGTGTGTATGTGTTGTGTGTGTGTGTGTGTGTGTGTGTGTGTGTGGGTGTGTGTGTGTGTGGGTGAGTGTGTGTGCGTGTGTGTGTGTGTGTGTGTGTGTGTGGGTGCGTGGGTGTGTGTGTGTGTGCGTGTGTGTGTGTGGGGGTGGGTGTGTGTGTGTGTTTGTGTTTGTTTGTGTCTGTGTGTGTGTGTGTGTGTGTGTGTGTGTGTGTGTGTGTGTGTGTGTATGCATGTGTGTGTGTATGTGTGTGTGTGTGTGTGTGTGTGTGTGTGTGTGCATGTGTGTGTGTGTGTGTGTGTGTGTGTGTGTGTGTGTGTGTGTATGCATGTGTGTGTGTATGTGTTGTGTGTGTGTGTGTGTGTGTGTGTGTGTGTGTGTGGGTGTGGGTGTGTTTGTGTGTGTGGGTGAGTGTGTGTGTGTGTGTGTACTCACCTATTTGTACTCACCTATTTGTGGTTGCAGGGGTCGAGTCCTAGCTCCTGGCCCCGCCTCTTCACCGGTTGCTACTAGACCCTCTCTCTCCCCGCTCCATGAGCTTTATCAAACCTCGTCTTAAAACTGTGTATGGTTCCTGCCTCCACTACGTCATTTTCTAGGCTATTCCACTGCCTTACAACTCTATGACTGAAGAAATACTTCCTACTATCTCTCTGACTCATTTGTGTCTTCAACTTCCAATTGTGGCCTCTTGTTTCTGTGTCCCCTCCCTGGAACATCCTGTCCTTGTCCACCTTGTCTATTCCACGCAGTATTTTATATGTCGTTATCATGTCTCCCCTGACCCTCCTGTCCTCCAGTGTCGTCAGGCAGATTTCCCTTAATCTTTCTTCATAGGACATTCCCCTTAGCTCTGGAACTAACCTTGTTGCAAACCTTTGTACTTTCTCTAGTTTCTTGACGTGCTTTAACAAGTGCGGGTTCCAAACAGGTGCTGCATACTCCAGTATGGGCCTGACATACACGGTGTACAGTGTCTTGAATGATTCCTTACTAAGGTGTCGGAATGCTGTTCTCAGGTTTGCCAGGCGCCCATATGCTGCAGCAGTTATCTGATTGATGTGTGCTTCCGGAGACATGCTCGGTGTTATACTCACCCCAAGATCTTTCTCCTTGAGTGAGGTTTGCAGTCTTTGGCCACCTAGCCTATACTCTGTCTGTGGTCTTCTGTGCCCTTCCCCTATCTTCATGACTTTGCATTTGGCAGGATTAAATTCGAGAAGCCATTTGCTGGACCAGGTGTCCAGTCTGTCCAGGTCTCTTTGAAGTCCTGCCTGGTCCTCATCAGATTTAATTCTCCTCATTAACTTCACATCATCTGCAAACAGGGACACTTCTGAGTCTAACCCTTCCGTCATGTCGTTCACATATACCAAAAATAGCACTGGTCCTAGGACCGACCCCTGTGGGACCCCGCTCGTCACAGGTGCCCACTGTGATACATCATTACGTACCATGACTCGTTGTTGCCTCCCTGTCAGGTATTCTCTGATCCATTGCAGTGCCCTTCCTGTTATATGCGCCTGATGCTCTAGCTTCTGCACTAATCTCTTGTGAGGAACTGTGTCAAAGGCCTTCTTGCAGTCCAAGAAGATGCAATCAACCCACCCCTCTCTCTCTTGTCTTACTTCTGTTATTTTATCATTAAACTCCAGAAGGTTTGTGACACAGGATTTGCCTTCCGTGAATCCGTGCTGGTTGGCATTTATACTCCTGTTCCGTTCCAGGTGCTCCACCACTCTCCTCCTGATAATCTTCTCCATAATTTTGCATACTATACACGTCAATGACACAGGTCTATAGTTTAGTGCCTCTTTTCTGTCTCCTTTTTTGAAAATGGGAACTACATTTGCCGTCTTCCATACCTCAGGTAGTTGCCCAGTTTCCAGGGATGTGTTGAAGATTGTGGTAAGTGGTATGCACAACATATCTGCTCCCTCTCTAAGGACCCATGGAGAGATGTTGTCCAGTCCCATTGCCTTTGAGGTATCGATGTCCCTTAGCAGTTTCTTCACCTCCTCCTCATCTGTATGTATGTCGTCCAACACTTGTTGGTGTATTCCTTGTTGGTGTCCCCATCTGGTCTGTCCCCCCAGAGTCCTTCCTGTCTCTACTGTAAATACTTCCTTAAATCTCGTGTTGAGCTCCTCACATACCTCTTGATCGTTTCTTGTGAGTTCTCCACCTTCTTTCCTCA
>NC_091297.1:49215373-49275373 GCF_038502225.1 Cherax quadricarinatus
CACTAATCTATTGTGTGGAACTGTGTTAAACGCCTTCTTGCAGTCCAAGAAAATGCAATCCACCCACCCCTCTCTCTCTTGTCTTACTGCTGTCACCATGTCATAGAACTCCAGTAGGTTTGTGACACAGGATTTCTCGTCCCTGAAACCATGTTGGCTGCTGTTGATGAGATCATTCCTTTCTAGGTGTTCCACCACTCTTCTCCTGATAAACTTCTCCATGACTTTGCATACTATACACGTCAGTGACACTGGTCTGTAGTTTATTGCTTCATGTCTGTCTCCTTTTTCAAAGATTGGGACTACATTTGCTGTCTTCCATGCCTCTGGCAATCTCCCTGTTTTGATAGATGTATTGAATATTGTTGTTAGGGGTCCTCTCTCATGACCCATGGAGAGATGGTATCCGGCCCCATTACCTTTGAGGTATCTAGCTCACTCAGAAGCCTCTTCACTTCTTCCTCGGTTGTGTGTACTGTGTCCAGCGCTTGGTGGTGTACCCCACCTCTCCGTCATTCTGGAGCCCCTTCTGTCTCCTATGTGAACACTTCTTTGAATCTCTTGTTGAGTTCCTCACATACTTCACGGTCATTTCTTGTTGTCTCTCCTCTTTCCTTCCTTAGCCTGATTACCTGGTCCTTGACTGTTGTTTTCCTCCTGATGTGACTATACAACAGCTTCGGGTCAGATTTGGCTTTCGCTGCTATGTCGTTTTCATTTTGTCGTTGGGCCTCCCTTCTTATCTGTGCATATTCATTTATGGTTATACGACTGCTCTCCTTATTCTCCTGGGTCCTTTGCCTTCTATATTTCTTCCATTCCCTAGCACACTTGGTTTTTGCCTCTCTGCACCTTTGGGTAAACCATGGGCTCATCCTGGCTTTTTCATTATTCCTGTTAACCTTGGGTACAAACCTCTCCTCAGCCTCCTTGCATATTTTTGCTACATAATCCATCATCTCATTAACTGGCTTCCCTGCCAGTTCTCTGTCCCACTGAACCTCGTTCAGGAAGTTCCTCATTCCCGTGTAGTCACCTGTCTTGTAGTTTGGCTTCTTTCGTCCTGGCCTTCCTGCTTCTCCCTCCACTTGTAGCTCTACTGTGTATTCGAAGCTTAAAACCACATGATCGCTGGCCCCGAGGGGTCTTTCTTATGTGATCATATGCACTACTCAAGGTGAATACTAGGTCTAATCTTGCTGGTTCATCCTCTCCTCTCTCTCTTGTATTGTGTGTGTGTGTGTACTCACCTAGTTGTACTCACCTAGTTGTACTCACCTAGTTGTACTCACCTAGTTGTACTCACCTAGTTGTACTCACCTAGTTGTACTCACCTAGTTGTACTCACCTAGTTGAGGTTGCGGGGGTCGAGTCCGAGCTCCTGGCCCCGCCTCTTCACTGATCGCTACTAGGTCACTCTCCCTGAGCCGTGAGCTTTATCATACCTCTGCTTAAAGCTATGTATGTATCCTGCCTCCACTACATCGCTTCCCAAACTATTCCACTTACTGACTACTCTGTGGCTGAAGAAATACTTCCTAACATCCCTGTGATTCATCTGTGTCTTCAGCTTCCAACTGTGTCCCCTTGTTACTGTGTCCAATCTCTGGAACATCCTGTCTTTGTCCACCTTGTCAATTCCTCTCAGTATTTTGTATGTCGTTATCATGTTCCCCCTATCTCTCCTGTCCTCCAGTGTCGTCAGGTTGATTTCCCTTAACCTCTCCTCGTAGGACATACCTCTTAGCTCTGGGACTAGTCTTGTTGCAAACCTTTGCACTTTCTCTAGTTTCTTCACGTGCTTGGCTAGGTGTGGGTTCCAAACTGGTGCCGCATACTCCAATATGGGCCTAACGTACACGGTGTACAGGGTCCTGAATGATTCCTTATTAAGATGTCGGAATGCTGTTCTGAGGTTTGCTAGGCGCCCATATGCTGCAGCAGTTATTTGGTTGATGTGCACTTCAGGAGATGTGCCTGGTGTTATACTCACCCCAAGATCTTTTTCCTTGAGTGAGGTTTGTAGTCTCTGACCCCCTAGACTGTACTCCGTCTGCGGCCTTCTTTGCCCTTCCCCAATCTTCATGACTTTGCACTTGGTGGGATTGAACTCCAGGAGCCAATTGCTGGACCAGGTCTGCAGCCTGTCCAGATCCCTTTGTAGTTCTGCCTGGTCTTCGATCGAGTGAATTCTTCTCATCAACTTCACGTCATCTGCAAACAGGGACACCTCAGAGTCTATTCCTTCCGTCATGTCGTTCACAAATACCAGAAACAGCACTGGTAATAGGACTGACCCCTGCGGGACCCCGCTGGTCACAGGTGCCCACTCTGACACCTCGCCACGTACCACGACTCGCTGCTGTCTTCCTGACAAGTATTCCCTGATCCATTGTAGTGCCTTCCCTGTTATCCCTGCTTGGTCCTCCAGTTTTTGCACCAATCTCTTGCAGTCCAAGAAAATGCAATCCACCCACCCCTCACTGTGTGTGTGTGCATGTGAGTCTGTGTGTGTGTATGTATGTATGTGTGTGTGTGTGTGTGTGTGTGTGTGTGTGTGTGTGTGTGTGTGTGTATGTGTGTGTGTGTGTGTGTATGTGTGTGTGTATGTGTGTGTGTGTGTGTGTGTGTGTGTGTGTGTGTGTGTGTGTGTGTGTGTGTGATGTACTCACCTATGTGTACTCACCTTTTTCTGGTTGCAGGGGTCGAGTCTTAGCTCCTGGGCCCGCCTCTTCACTGGTTGCTACTGGGTCCTCTCTCCCCGCTCCATGAGCTTTATCAAATCTCGCCATAAAACTAGGTATGGTTCCCGCCTCCACTACGTCACTTTCTAGGCTATTCCACTGCCTGACAACTCTATGACTGAAGAAATACTTCCTAATATCTCTCTGACTCATCTGTGTCTTCAGCTTCCAATTGTGACCTCTTGTTTCTGTGTCCCCTCCCTGAAACATCCTGTCTTTGTCCACCTTGTCTATTCTGCGCAGTATTTTATATGTCGTTATCATGTTTCCTCTGACCCTCCTGTCCTCTAGTGTCGTCAGGCCGATTTCCCTTAACTTTTCTTCATAAGACATTCCCCTTAGCTCTGGAACTAACCTTGTCGCAAACCTTTGTGCTTTCTCTAGTTTCTTGACATGCTTTATCAAGTGCGGTTTCCAAACAGGTGATGCATACTCCAGTATGGGCCTGACGTACACGATGTACAGTGTCTTCAACGATTCCTTACTAAGGTATCGGAACGCTGTTCTCAGGTTTGCCAGGCGCCCATATGCTGCAGCAGTTATCTGGTTGATGTGTGCTTCTGGAGACATGCTCGGTGTTATACTCACCCCAAGATCTTTCTCCTTGAGCAAGGTTTGCAGTCTTTGGCCACCTAGCCTATACTCTGTCTGTGGTCTTCTGTGTCCTCCTATCTTCATGATTTTGCATTTGGCGGGATTAAATTCGAGAAGCCAGTTGCTGGACCAGGTGTCTAGTCTGTCCAGGTCTCTTTGAAGTCCTGCCCGGTCCTCATCTGATTTAATTCTCCTCATGAACTTCACATTATCTGCGAACAGGGACACTTTTGAGTCTAACCCTTCCATCATGTCGTTTACATATACCAAAAATAGCACTGGCCCTAGGACCGACCCCTGTGGGACCCGGCTCGTCACAGGTGCCCACTGTGATACATCATTACATACCATGATTCATTGTTGCCTCCATGTCAGGTATTCTCTGATCCATTGCAGTGCCCTTCCTGTTATAGGCGCCTGATCCTCTAGCTTCTGCACTAATCTCTTGTGAGGAACTCTGTCAAAGGCCTTCTTGCAGTCCAAGAAGATGCAATCAACCCACCCCTCTCTCTTGTGTCTTACTTCTGTTACTTTATCATAAAACTCCAGAAGGTTTGTGACACAGGATTTGCCTTCCATGAATCCATGCTGGTTGCCGTTTATACTCTTGTTTCGTTCCAGGTGTTCCACCACACTCCTCCTGATAATCTTCTCCATAACTTTGCATACTCTACACATCAATGATACAGGTCTTTAGTTTAGTGCCTATTTTCTGTCTCCTTTTTTAAAAATGGGAACTACATTTGCCGTCTTCCATACCTCAGGTAGTTGCCCAGTTTCCAGGGACGTGTTGAAGATTGTGGTAAGTGGCTCGCACAGCATGTCTGCTCCCTCTCTAAGGACCCACAGGTAGATGTTGTCCGGTCCCATTGCCTTTGAGGTATCGATGTCCCTTTGCAGTTTCTTCACCTCCTCCTCATCTGTATGTATGTCGTCCAACATTTGTTGGTATGTTCCTTGCTGGTGTCCCCATCTGGTCTGTCCCCCCAGAAGCCTTCCTGTCTCCACTGTAAATACTTCCTTGAATCTCATGTTGAGCTCCTCACATACCTCTTGATAATTTCTTGTGAGTTCCCCACCTTCTTTCCTCAGCCTTATCACCTGGTCTTTTACTGTTGTCTTCCTCCTAATGTGGCTATACAGCAGTTTCGGGTCAGATTTGACTTTCGATGCTATGTCGTTTTCTTACTGTCGCTGGGCCTCCCTCCTTATCTGTGTGTACTCGTTTCTGGCTATTCTACTAATCTCCTTATTTTCCTGGGTTCTTTGCTTCCTGTACCTTTTCCATTCTCTGATGCACTTAGTTTTTGCCTCCCTACACCTTCGGGTAAACCAAGGACTCACTTTGGTCTTCCTATTATTTCTGTTTCTCTTGGGAACAAACCTTTCCTCTGCCTCCTTTCACTTTGTTGCAACATATTCCATCATCTCGTTTACTGATTTTCCTACCAGTTCTCTGTCCCACTGAGCCTCCTGCAGGAAGTTCCTCATACCTGTGTAGTCGCCCCTTTTATAATTTGGCTTTTCCCATTCAATTCCTATTACCTTCTCCACTTGTAACTCTACTATATAATTAAAACTCAGAACC
Source organism: Cherax quadricarinatus (assembly GCF_038502225.1). Taxonomy (NCBI): domain Eukaryota; kingdom Metazoa; phylum Arthropoda; class Malacostraca; order Decapoda; family Parastacidae; genus Cherax; species Cherax quadricarinatus. Next base: position 49,220,300 of record NC_091297.1, read on the forward strand.
ACGTGATCACTAGCTCCAAGGGGCCTCTCGTAAGTGATGTCCTCAATGTCTGAACTGCTCAGGGTGAACACAAGATCCAGTCTTGCTGGCTCATCCTCCCCTCTCTCTCTGGTAGTGTCCCTGACATGTTGTTGCATGAGGTTTTCAAGTACCACATCCATCATCTTGGCTTTCAACGTTTTGGGACCCCCATGTTGCTCCAGGTTTTCCCAGTCGATCTCCCTGTAGTTGAAATCGCCCATTACCAGTAACTTTTCTCTGCTCGAGTGAGCTCTTCTTGCCACCTCAGCCAGCGTGTCCACCGTCGCCCTGTTGTTTTCTTCGTGCTTCTCTCTTGGCCTCCTGCAGTTCTGTGGTGGGCTATACATCACTCCAATGACTACTTTATGTTCTCCAGACTGAATTGTACCTACTAAGTAGTCTCTCCAATCACGTCCTGCCTTCCATTTCCTCAAATCCCCATCGGTTTTTTATGAGCAGTGCAACCCCTCCTCCCCCTCTACTCCTTCTATCTTTCCTCAGGATATGATATCCCGGTGAGAAGATTGTGTCTGTTATTGTCTTAGCGAGTTTTGTTTCTGTGACTGCTATGATGTCTGGGGATTTCTCACTGATTCTTTCGTTCCACTCCTTATGCTTATTCGTTATTCTGTCCGCGTTTGTGTACCAAACTTTCAGCTTCTTTTCTATCACTGTAGTCCTACAAGATTATTGGGGTTGGGGGAGCGAGAGCCTTGGTGGAGGCCTATGGGGGGCTGTGGTGTAGGTGGGGTTTGTGATGATGGGGGTGGGGTCAGAATGCCCATAAGGAAGAGCTCTTGGGGTGAAGTTTGTGATGTGGGGGTTGGTGGCGGAGGGAACAGTGAGTGGGTTGTAGTTTAGGTTGCTCATTTGCTTTGGGATTGTGATGGTTGGAGTCTTTCGGTGGGAGATTCTGCGGGGTGTGTTTGCCGTTCCTCCTGTGTCTGGGTCCTTCTCATCATCATCATTGCCTCTCATTCCTCCTTGCGTCTCTGTACCCTCTTTTTCAGTGTAGTCCTTTCTTCTTGTGTTCTTTCGCGATCGAGGTATACTCTCTGGTACCCCTGTTTGTAGGTAAGACACATATGCAACAGTTAGGCAACTTTATTTCGAAACGTTTCGCCTACACAGTAGGCTTCTTCAGTCGAATACAGAAAGAAGGCAGGAACAGTAGAGATGTGAAGACGATGTAATCAGTCCATCACCCTTGAAGTCGTAGAATTTGAGGTTGTCAGTCCCTCAGCCTGGAGAAGTTCAGTTCAGACTATGGAACTGAACTTCTCCAGGCTGAGGGACTGACAACCTCAAATTCTACGACTTCAAGGGTGATGGACTGATTACATCGTCTTCACACCTCTACTGTTCCTGCCTTCTTTCTGTATTCGACTGAAGAAGCCTACTCTGTAGGCGAAACGTTTCGAAATAAAGTTGCCTAACTGTTGCATATGTGTCTTACCTACCAACCTGTCGGTATTGTATACCATTTTGATGTTCACCCCTGTTTGTCCCTCAGTCATGCTTTCTCTTGTAGGATCCTAGTTCGAACTGATTCTTTCTTGAAAATTACTTTGACAGGCCATATCCTTCCACTCGCAAACCACCCAATTTTCCGAAAATTTGTCACCTGGGTCATATCGCCCTCACCTATTGTTTTCATAATGCCTTCAATCATTTTTTCCTCCTCCTGTTTTATTTCTTCAAAGTTGTCCCCCTTGGCTTCTTGGAGCCCGTAGACAAAAACTGACCTCACCCTTTCCTCCTCCCACTGAGTCTCCATTTGCATCCTCTGAGGTGTTTTATTTCCTTCCATTGAAATGTTCTTGCCTTCAGTCCCTCTCCTACCTGAAGCTTCTATTCTCAGTGAACTGTCTTTCATGATCAGCTGTTCCTTGCTACTGCAGTTGGCTGTTAGAGTCTCTGCATATAACATACCTTCATTGTCTTCGGACTTGTCATTTTATGTTAGTATGCTCCTCGTCTTTTCCCTGGCCCCACATGGGTCTGACAGGGCCTTCACATATGGCATATCTCCTTTGTTTCTTACCATCCCCTTGTCTGTGCCTGACATAAAATTTCTTGATGTCGCATCTGAATTCTCATTGGTCTCCCTAGTCTGTTTTAGGTTTTTCAGTTTCTCTTCTAAGCACTGTATCCTAGTTTCTTCTGCTAAGACCTGTAGTTCCCACTTCCTGCACTCTTCAGCTATCCGCTCCTCCATAATCTTGTCAAGCTCTTCTATCTTCCTTCCCCACTCTTCCTCCCTTTTTTGGAGCTCTAACTCCCAATCTTTCCTCCCTGGTTCGTCACCCAGATCTCTGGTTTTCTGCCCTCTAGAGCCACCCATTTTTTTGTTTTTATTACCACAGAAAGAAGCTTATGTATTTTACCACAGAGAGAAGTTTATGTGTTTTTGGGTGTGTGTGTAGGGGGGAAGGAGGGACAATGCTAGAGGAGAGAGAAAATAAGAAGGGGAAGGCTAGAAGAGGGAGAGAGAGAGTAAGAAGGGGAGAGAGAAAGGGTAGAAAGAGGGAGAGAGAGGAGGGAGTATGAGGGTGAGGGATAAGACTAGGGGGGAGAGAGGGAGAAACGAGAGGGGGAGAGAAAGGGTACAGAGAGGGAGAGAGAAAGAGAGAGATAGAGAGGGAGAGCGGAGGGTGAGGGAAAAGGCTATGAGAGAGAGAAATGCGAGGGAGGGGTAGAAAGATAAAAAGAGGGAAAGATAGAAAGAGGGATAGGGAGAGAGAAGCCTATAGAGAGAGAGAGAGAGGAGGATGAGAGATAGGGCTATGGGAGTGAGAGAGAGAGAGAGTGAAGGGGGGAGGGGGAAGGGGAGGGAAAAAGGCTATGAGAGAGAGAAACGCGAGGGAGGGGGAGAGAGAAAGATAGAGGGAGAGAGAGTGAAGGTTAGAGCGGAGGGTGGGGGAAAAGGACTGTGGGGGAGAGAGAGGGAGAGAGGGGGGTAGGGGGATGCCGTCAAATTCCAAGGGTCAGCTGTGTGGGTGTGTGTGTGTGTACTCACCTAGTTGTGGCTTCAGGGGTCGAGACTCAGCTCCTGGCCCCAAGTGTGTGTGTGTGTTTGTGTGTGTGTGTGTGTGTGTGTGTGTGTGTGTGTGTGTGTGTGTGTGTGTGTGTGTGTGTGTGTGTGTGTGTGTGCGTGTGCGTGTGTGTGTGTGCGCGTGTGTGCGTGAGCATGTCAGTTGTTTATGTGTCCCAGAAATACACCTCACCTCTATGTATCCATAACACTAATAAAATTCCATTAATACTGAGAGTAATTCTAATAATTATAATACTAGTGTGTGTTAAAGAGTCTTTCTTTCGCCCAGTTATGTACTACCTTATACTACATGTGTACCCAATACTTGCTTCTCAGATTGTACTGTCTTTGTGTCTTAAAACCTTATCTCTTAAAACTGTTGTCAGTCCTATTGGGCCCAACTTACTCCTCCTGCCTATTCCTTGCTCCTACAAATTTTATCTTCCTACTACTACTAGGTGCTGTGTGTATGATAGTCACTCTGGAGCAGGGTTTGTGACAGCCAGCTACCAGTGATCGTAGGGCCGGCTCTATCACTCAAACTTCCCCACAACCACAAACAGGTGATTTGTATGTTACAACTCAGACGGGACGTCCATCCAGATGCTCGCTGTACGATGACTCTTGTGCACCTCGCCCTTCTACCTCCGACCTCTTCAATTATTCTACTCTCATTTCCGTTTTGAGTCCTCATTTACCTCACTTATCACTTGTATATTGCTACTTTTATAATTTACATTTCACTTTTGGTAAGTACACTTCTTATTTGTGATGACAACCAACCTGTTTTGGCGGCGCTACTTCCTCAGGTCTACTGCTGCCACCTTCTCTGCTTATATATATATACCTGGAGTTTACCTGGAGAGAGTTTCGGGGGTCAACGCCCCCGCGGCCCGGTCTGTGACCAGGCCTCCTGGTGGATCAGCGCCTGATCAACCAGGCTGTTGCTGCTGGCTGCACGCAAACCAACATACGAGCCACAGCCCGGCTGATCAGGAACTGACTTTAGGTGCTTGTCCAGTGCCAGCTTGAAGACTGCCAGGGGTCTGTTGGTAATCCCCCTTATGTGTGCTGGGAGGCAGTTGAACAGTCTCGGGCCCCTGACACTTATTGTATGGTCTCTTAACGTGCTAGTGACACCCCTGCTTTTCATTGGGGGGATGGTGCATCGTCTGCCAAGTCTTTTGCTTTCGTAGTGAGTGATTTTCGTGTGCAAGTTCGGTACTAGTCCCTCTAGGATTTTCCAGGTGTATATAATCATGTATCTCTCCCTCCTGCGTTCCAGGGAATACAGGTTTAGAAACCTCAAGCGCTCCCAGTAATTGAGGTGTTTTATCTCCGTTATGCGCGCCGTGAAAGTTCTCTGTACATTTTCTAGGTCGGCAATTTCACCTGCCTTGAAAGGTGCTGTTAGAGTGCAGCAATATTCCAGCCTAGATAGAACAAGTGACCTGAAGAGTGTCATCATGGGCTTGGCCTCCCTAGTTTTGAAGGTTCTCATTATCCATCCTGTCATTTTTCTAGCAGATGCGATTGATACAATGTTATGGTCCTTGAAGGTGAGATCCTCCGACATAATCACTCCCAGGTCTTTGACGTTGGTGTTTCGCTCTATTTTGTGGCCAGAATTTGTTTTGTACTCTGATGAAGATTTAATTTCCTCATGTTTACCATATCTGAGTAATTGAAATTTCTCATCGTTGAACTTCATATTGTTTTCTGCAGCCCACTGAAAGATTTGGTTGATGTCCGCCTGGAGCCTTGCAGTGTCTGCAATGGAAGACACTGTCATGCAGATTCGGGTGTCATCTGCAAAGGAAGACACGGTGCTGTGGCTGACATCCTTGTCTATGTCGGATATGAGGATGAGGAACAAGATGGGAGCTAGTACTGTGCCTTGTGGAACAGAGCTTTTCACCGTAGCTGCCTCGGACTTTACTCTGTTGACGACTACTCTCTGTGTTCTGTTAGTGAGGAAATTATAGATCCATCGACCGACTTTTCCTGTTATTCCTTTAGCGCGCATTTTGTGCGCTATTACGCCATGGTCACACTTGTCGAAGGCTTTTGCAAAGTCTGTATATATATATATATATATATATATATATATATATATATATATATATATATATATATATATATATATATATATATATATATATATATACATATATATATATATATATATATATATAAGGAATTCGCGAGAGCATGCGAAATATACACAAACACTGATCTCTGGCTGAAGGAGACTCGAACCTACGAACCTTAGGACAAGGTACGCAGTGCTTTACCAATCTACCCACACTGGACCAGTGTGGGTAGATTGGTAAAGCACTGCGTACCTTGTCCTGAGGTTCGTAGGTTCGAGTCTCCTTCAGCCAGAGATCAGTGTTTGTGTATAATATATATATATATGTTATATATATATATATTATATATATATATATATATATATATATATATATATATATATATATATATATATATATATATATGTATGTATATATATATTTCCCCTTTCTGGCTAGCTTGTTCACACTCGCTTTATGCTACCTCAAAGTTTATCGTTAATCATCCTCTCTTAATTCTATTTGATCTTTTGTCTTTAGTCACTCGCTTTGTACTTTGTATATGTGTAACAATGTGGCAACAAGTGCCAACTAGGCCTCCAACGAACTGGCACTTTGAAATTTTGTTGTATAATTTCAGGCTTTCTCTCGCCTTGTCTTTATTTTTTTTTAACTAATAACTTTGGTTGTTACTTGTAGGGTTGTTCACTGACGTTGTCACTAACACTGGTTGCTTCTAGTAGCTAAAGCACGCCCTAAAATCACTAAGATTCTCGGAGCCTGGCGCTTGTGACCCGCTACACTGTAGGCGTGTTATGTGTGTGTGTGTGTGTGTGTGTGTGTGTGTGTGTGTGTGTGTGTGTGTGTGTGTGTGTGTGTGTGTGTGTGTGTGTGTGTGTGTGTGTGTATGTGTGTGTGCGTATGTGTGTGCGTGTGTGTGTGTGTGTGTGTGTGTACTCACCTAGTTGTACTCACCTAGTTGAGGTTGCAGGGGTCGACCAAGCTCCTGGCCCCGCCTCTTCACTGGTCGCTACTAGGTCACTCTCCCTGAACCATGAGTTTTATCGTACCTCTGCTTAAAGCTATGTATGGATCCTGCCTCCACTACATCGCTTCCCAAACTATTCCACTTCCTGACTACTCTGTGGCTGAAGAAATACTTCCTAACATCCCTTTGATTCATCTGTGTCTTCAGCTTCCAACTGTGTCCCCTTGTTGCTGTGTCCAGTCTCTGGAACATCCTGTCTTTGTCCACCTTGTCAATTCCTCTCAGTATTTTGTAAGTCGTTATCATGTCCCCCCTATCTCTCCTGTCCTCCAGTGTCGTCAGGTTGATTTCCCTTAACCTCTTCTCATAGGACATACCTCTTAACTCTGGGACCAGTCTTGTTGCAAACCTTTGCACTTTCTCTAGTTTCTTTACATGTTTGGCTAGGTGTGGGTTCCAAACTGGTGCCGCATACTCCAATATGGGCCTAACGTACACGGTGTACAGGGTCCTGAACGATTCCTTATTAAGATGTCGGAATGCTGTTCTGAGGTTTGCCAGGCGCCCATATGCTGCAGCAGTTATTTGGTTGATGTGCGCTTCAGGAGATGTGCCTGGTGTTATACTCACCCCAAGATCTTTTTCCTTGAGTGATGTTTGTAGTCTCTGGCCCCCAAGACTGTACTCCGTCTGCGGTCTTCTTTGCCCTTCCCCAATCCTCATGACTTTGCACTTGGTGGGATTGAACTCCAGGAGCCAGTTGCTGGACCAGGTCTGCTGCCTATCCAGATCCCTTTGTAGTTCTGCCTGGTCTTCGATCGACTGAACTCTTCTCATCAACTTCACGTCATCTGCAAACAGGGACACCTCGGAGTTTATTCCTTCCGTCATGTCGTTCACAAATACCAGAAACAGCACTGGTCCTAGGACTGACCCCTGTGGGACCCAGCTGGTCACAGGTGCCCACTCTGACACCTCGCCACGTACCATTACTCGCTGCTGTGTGTGTGTGTGTGTGTGTGTGAGTGTGTGTGTGTGTGTGTGTGTGTGTGTGTGTGTGTGTGTACCCACCTAATTGTTCTCACCTAATTGTGGTTTCAGGGGTCGAGACTCAGCTCCTGGCCCCTCCTCTTCACTGAGTGCTACTAGGTCCTCTCTCTCCCTGCTCCATGGGCTTATCACACCTCATCTTAAAGCTATTTATGGTCCCTGCCTCCACTACATCACTTGCTACGCTAACCTTCCTGTCCTCGAGTGTTGTCAGGCCGATTTCCCTTAACCTATCTTCGTAGGACATTCTCCTTAGCTCTGGAACTAACTTTATCGCAAGCCTTTGCACTTTCTCTAATTTCTTGACGTGCTTCATCAAGTGTGGGTTCCAAACAGGTGTTGCATACTCCAGTATGGGCCTGATGTATACGGTGTACAGTGTATTGAACGATTCCTTACTTAGGTATCGGAACGCTATTCTCAGGTTTGCTAGGCCCCCATATGCTGCAACAGTTATCTGGTTGATGTGTGCTTCCGGAGACATGCTCGGTGTTATACTCACACCAAGATCTTTCTCCTTCAGCGAGGTTTGCAGTCTTTGGCCACCTAGCCTATACTCCATCTGCAGTCTTCTTTGCCCTTCCCCGATCTTCATGACTTTGCATTTGGCGGGATTAAATTCGAGAAGCCAGTTGCTAGACCAGGTGTCCAGCCTATCCAGGTCTCTTTGAAGTCCTAACTGATTCTCATCTGATTTAATTCTCCTCATTAACTTCACATCATCTGCGAACAGGGACACTTCTGAGTCCAACCCTTCCATCATGTCATTAACACATACCAGAAGTAGCACTGGTCTTAGGACCGACCCCTGTGGGACCCCGCTCGTCACAGTTGCTCACTGTGATACCTAATCACGTCCCATGACTCGTTGTTGCCTCCCTGTCAGGTATTCTCTGATCCATTGCAATGCCCTTCCTGTTATACGTGCCTGACCCTCTATCTTCTGTACTAATCTCCTGTGAGGAACTGTGTCGAAGGCCTTCCTGCAGTCCAAGAAGATGCGATCAACCCACCTTTCTATCTCGTGTCTTACTTCTGTTACTTTGTCATGAAACTTCAGTAGGTTTGTGACACAGGATTTGCCTTCCATAAATCCATGCTGGTTGACGTTTATACTCTTGTTCCATTCCAGGTGCTCCACTGCTCTCCTCCTGATAATCTTCTCCGTGACTTTGCATACTATACACGTCAGTGACGCTGGTCTGTAGTATAGTGCCTTTTTTCTGTCTTGTTTTCTAAATATGGGTACTACATTTGCCGTCTTCCATACCTCAGGTAGTTGTCCAGTTTCAAAGGATGTGTTCAAGATTGTGATTAGTGGCATACACAGCATTTCTGCTCCCTCTCTAAGGACCCACTGGGAGATGTTTTCTGGTCCCATTGCCTGTTAGATATCAAGGTTCCTTAGCAGCTTCTTCACCTCCTCCTCAGTTGTGTGTATGTCATCGAACACTAGTTGGTATATTCCTTGTTGGTGTCCGCTTTTCGTTCTGTCCTCCCAGATGCCTTCCTGTCTCCACTGTGAATACTTCGTTAAATCTCATGTTCAGCTCCTCACATACCTCCTGATCGTTTCTTGAGAGTTCCCAACCTTCTTTCCTCTGCCTGATCACCTGGTCTTTGACTGTTGTCTGCCTCCTAATGTGGCTGAACCCTCAAGGTTGAACCTAAAAGGTTGAACCTAAAAGATTGAACCCAAAAGATTGAAATCACAAGCATAAACCTACGAGGATGAACCAAGGTTGAACCACAAGGATAAACCAACAAGGCTGAACGCACAAGGTTGAACCCACAAGTTTTAACTCACAAGGTTGAACCCCCAAAGTTGAACCAATAAGGATGAACCCACAAAGTTGAACCCACAAGGATGTTCCCACAAGGATGAACCCACAAGGTTGAACCCACAAGGATGAACCAACAAGGATGAACCCACAACGTTGATTGCACAAGGTTGAACTCACGAGGTTGAACCCACAAGGATGAACCAGCAAATATGAATCCACAAGGTTCTACCTACAAGGTAGAACCCACAAGGTTGAACTCACAAGGTTGAACCCACAAGGTTGAACCCACAAGGATGAACCCAAAAGGTTGAAATCACAAGGAATTACCAACAAGGATGAACCCACATGGTTGATCCTACAAGGTTGAACCTACATGGTTGAACTCACAAGGTTGAACCCACAAGGTTGATTCCACAAGGATGAACCCACAAGGTTGAACCCACAAGGATGAACCAACAAGGATGAACCCACAACGTTGATTGCACAAAGTTGAACTCACGAGGTTGAACCCACAAGGATGAACCAGCAAAGATGAATCCACAAGGTTCTACCTACAAGGTAGAACCCACAAGGTTGAACTCACAAGGTTGAACCCACAAGGTTGAACCCACAAGGATGAACCCAAAAGGTTGAAATCACAAGGAATTACCAACAAGGATGAACCCACATGGTTGATCCCACAAGGTTGAACCCACATGGTTGAACCCACAAGGTTGAACCCACAAGGTTGATTCCACAAGGTTGAACCCACAAGGTTGATCCCACAAGGTTGAACCCACAAGATTGATCCCACAAGGTTGATCCCACAAAATTGAACCCACAAGCTTGATCCCAAAAGGTTGAACCCACAAGGTTCATCCTACAAGGTTGAACCCACAAGGTTGATCCTACAAGACTGAACCCACAAGGCTGATCCCACAAGACTGAACCCACAAGATTGATCCCACAAGGTTGATCCCACAAGGTTGATCCCACAAGGTTGAACCTACAAGGTTGATCCCACAAGGTTGATCCCACAAGGTTGAACCCACAAGGTTGATCCCACAAGGTTGAACCCACAAGGTTGATCCCGCAAGGTTGATTCCACAAGGATGAACCCACAAGGTTGATCCCACAAGTTTGATCCCACAAGGTTGATCCCACAAGTTTGATCCCACAAGGTTGATCCCACAAGGTTGATCCCACAAGTTTGGTCCCACAAGGTTGATCCCACAAGTTTGATCCCACAAGGTTGATCCCACAACGTTGAACCCACAAGGTTGATCCCACAAGGTTGAACCCACAAGGTTGATCCCACAAGGTTGATTCCACAAGGATGAACCCACAAGGTTGATCCCACAAGGTTGATCCCACAAGGTTGATCCCACAAGGTTGATCCCACAAGGTTGATCCCACAAGGTTGATCCCACAAGGTTGATCCCACAAGTTTGATCCCACAAGGTTGATCCCACAAGGTTGATCCCACAAGGTTGATCCCACAAGGTTGATCCCACAAGGCTGAACCCACAAGGTTGATCCCACAAGGTTGATCCCACAAGGTTGATCCCACAAGGTTGATCCCACAAGGTTGATCCCACAAGGTTGATCCCACAAGTTTGATCCCACAAGGTTGATCCCACAAGGTTGATCCCACAAGGTTGATCCCACAAGGTTGATCCCACAAGGCTGAACCCACAAGTTTGATCCCACAAGGTTGATCCCACAAGGTTGATCCCACAAGGCTGAACCCACAAGTTTGATCCCACAAGGTTGATCCCACAAGGTTGATCCCACAAGGTTGATCCCACAAGGCTGAACCCACAAGTTTGATCCCACAAGGTTGATCCCACAAGGTTGATCCCACAAGGCTGAACCCACAAGTTTGATCCCACAAGGTTGATCCCACAAGGTTGATCCCACAAGTTTGATCCCACAAGGTTGATCCCACAAGGTTGATCCCACAAGGTTGATCCCACAAGGTTGATCCCACAAGGTTGATCCCACAAGGTTGATCCCACAAGGTTGATCCCACAAGGTTGATCCCACAAGGTTGATCCCACAAGGTTGATCCCACAAGTTTGATCCCACAAGGTTGATCCCACAAGGTTGATCCCACAAGGCTGAACCCACAAGGTTGATCCCACAAGGTTGATCCCACAAGTTTGATCCCACAAGGTTGATCCCACAAGGTTGATCCCACAAGGTTGAACCCACAAGGTTGATCCCACAAGGTTGATTCCACAAGGTTGAACCCACAAGGTTGATCCCACAAGGTTGATCCCACAAGGTTGATCCCACAAGTTTGATCCCAAGAGGTTGATCCCACAAGGTTGATCCCACAAGGCTGAACCCACAAGGTTGATCCCACAAGGTTGATCCCACAAGTTTTAACTCACAAGGTTGAACCCCCAAAGTTGAGCCAATAAGGATGAACCCACAAAGTTGAACCCACAAGGATGTTCAAACAAGGATGAACCCACAAGGTTGAACCCACAAGGATGAACCAACAAGGATGAACCCACAACGTTGATTGCACAAGGTTGAACTCACGAGGTTGAACCCACAAGGATGAACCAGCAAAGATGAATCCACAAGGTTCTACCTACAAGGTAGAACCCACAAGGTTGAACTCACAAGGTTGAACCCACAAGGTTGAACCCACAAGGATGAACCCAAAATGTTGAAATCACAAGGAATTACCAACAAGGATGAACCCACATGGTTGATCCTACAAGGTTGAACCTACATGGTTGAACTCACAAGGTTGAACCCACAAGGTTGATTCCACAAGGAAGAACCCACAAGGTTGAACCCACATGGATGAACCAACAAGGATGAACCCACAACGTTGATTGCACAAAGTTGAACTCACGAGGTTGAACCCACAAGGATGAACCAGCAAAGATGAATCCACAAGGTTCTACCTACAAGGTAGAACCCACAAGGTTGAACTCACAAGGTTGAACCCACAAGGTTGAACCCACAAGGATGAACCCAAAAGGTTGAAATCACAAGGAATTACCAACAAGGATGAACCCACATGGTTGATCCTACAAGGTTGAACCTACATGGTTGAACTCACAAGGTTGAACCCACAAGGTTGATTAAAAAAGGAAGAACCCACAAGGTTGAACCCACATGGATGAACCAACAAGGATGAACCCACAACGTTGATTGCACAAAGTTGAACTCACGAGGTTGAACCCACAAGGATGAACCAGCAAAGATGAATCCACAAGGTTCTACCTACAAGGTAGAACCCACAAGGTTGAACTCACAAGGTTGAACCCACAAGGTTGAACCCACAAGGATGAACCCAAAAGGTTGAAATCACAAGGAATTACCAACAAGGATGAACCCACATGGTTGATCCCACAAGGTTGAACCCACATGGTTGAACCCACAAGGTTGAACCCACAAGGTTGATTCCACAAGGTTGAACCCACAAGGTTGATCCCACAAGGTTGAACCCACAAGATTGATCCCACAAGGTTGATCCCACAAAATTGAACCCACAAGCTTGATCCCACAAGGTTGAACCCACAAGGTTCATCCTACAAGGTTGAACCCACAAGGTTGATCCTACAAGACTGAACCCACAAGGCTGATCCCACAAGACTGAACCCACAAGATTGATCCCACAAGGTTGATCCCACAAGGTTGATCCCACAAGGTTGAACCTACAAGGTTGATCCCACAAGGTTGATCCCACAAGGTTGAACCCACAAGGTTGATCCCACAAGGTTGAACCCACAAGGTTGATCCCGCAAGGTTGATTCCACAAGGATGAACCCACAAGGTTGATCCCACAAGTTTGATCCCACAAGGTTGATCATACAAGTTTGATCCCACAAGGTTGATCCCACAAGGTTGATCCCACAAGTTTGATCCCACAAGGTTGATCCCACAAGTTTGATCCCACAAGGTTGATCCCACAACGTTGAACCCACAAGGTTGATCCCACAAGGTTGAACCCACAAGGTTGATCCCACAAGGTTGATTCCACAAGGATGAACCCACAAGGTTGATCCCACAAGGTTGATCCCACAAGGTTGATCCCACAAGGTTGATCCCACAAGGTTGATCCCACAAGGTTGATCCCACAAGGTTGATCCCACAAGTTTGATCCCACAAGGTTGATCCCACAAGGTTGATCCCACAAGGTTGATCCCACAAGGTTGATCCCACAAGGCTGAACCCACAAGGTTGATCCCACAAGGTTGATCCCACAAGGTTGATCCCACAAGGTTGATCCCACAAGGTTGATCCCACAAGGTTGATCCCACAAGTTTGATCCCACAAGGTTGATCCCACAAGGTTGAACCCACAAGGTTGATCCCACAAGGTTGATCCCACAAGTTTGATCCCACAAGGTTGATCCCACAAGTTTGATCCCACAAGGTTGATCCCACAACGTTGAACCCACAAGGTTGATACCACAAGGTTGAACCCACAAGGTTGATCCCACAAGGTTGATTCCACAAGGATGAACCCACAAGGTTGATCCCACAAGGTTGATCCCACAAGGTTGATCCCACAAGGTTGATCCCACAAGGTTGATCCCACAAGGTTGATCCCACAAGGTTGATCCCACAAGTTTGATCCCACAAGGTTGATCCCACAAGGTTGATCCCACAAGGTTGATCCCACAAGGTTGATCCCACAAGGCTGAACCCACAAGGTTGATCCCACAAGGTTGATCCCACAAGGTTGATCCCACAAGGTTGATCCCACAAGGTTGATCCCACAAGGTTGATCCCACAAGTTTGATCCCACAAGGTTGATCCCACAACGTTGAACCCACAAGGTTGATCCCACAAGGTTGAACCCACAAGGTTGATCCCACATGGTTGATTCCACAAGGATGAACCCACAAGGTTGATCCCACAAGGTTGATCCCACAAGGTTGATCCCACAAGGTTGATCCCACAAGTTTGATCCCACAAGGTTGATCCCACAACGTTGAACCCACAAGGTTGATCCCACAAGGTTGAACCCACAAGGTTGATCCCACAAGGTTGATTCCACAAGGATGAACCCACAAGGTTGATCCCACAAGGTTGATCCCACAAGGTTGATCCCACAAGGTTGATCCCACAAGGTTGATCCCACAAGGTTGATCCCACAAGGTTGATCCCACAAGTGTGATCCCACAAGGTTGATCCCACAAGGTTGATCCCACAAGGTTGATCCCACAAGGTTGATCCCACAAGGCTGAACCCACAAGGTTGATCCCACAAGGTTGATCCCACAAGGTTGATCCCACAAGGTTGATCCCACAAGGTTGATCCCACAAGGTTGATCCCACAAGTTTGATCCCACAAGGTTGATCAAACAAGGTTTATCCCACAAGGTTGATCCCACAAGGTTGATCCCACAAGGCTGAACCCACAAGTTTGATCCCACAAGGTTGATCCCACAAGGTTGATCCCACAAGGCTGAACCCACAAGTTTGATCCCACAAGGTTGATCCCACAAGGTTGATCCCACAAGTTTGATCCCACAAGGTTGATCCCACAAGGTTGATCCCACAAGGCTGAACCCACAAGTTTGATCCCACAAGGTTGATCCCACAAGGTTGATCCCACAAGGCTGAACCCACAAGTTTGATCCCACAAGGTTGATCCCACAAGGTTGATCCCACAAGGTTGATCCCACAAGGCTGAACCCACAAGTTTGATCCCACAAGGTTGATCCCACAAGGTTGATCCCACAAGGTTGATCCCACAAGGTTGATCCCACAAGGTTGATCCCACAAGGTTGATCCCACAAGGTTGATCCCACAAGGTTGATCCCACAAGGTTGATCCCACAAGGTTGATCCCACAAGGTTGATCCCACAAGTTTGATCCCACAAGGTTGATCCCACAAGGTTGATCCCACAAGGCTGAACCCACAAGGTTGATCCCACAAGGTTGATCCCACAAGTTTTAACTCACAAGGTTGAACCCCCAAAGTTGAACCAATAAGGATGAACCCACAAAGTTGAACCCACAAGGATGTTCAAACAAGGATGAACCCACAAGGTTGAACCCACAAGGATGAACCAACAAGGATGAACCCACAACGTTGATTGCACAAGGTTGAACTCACGAGGTTGAACCCACAAGGATGAACCAGCAAAGATGAATCCACAAGGTTCTACCTACAAGGTAGAACCCACAAGGTTGAACTCACAAGGTTGAACCCACAAGGTTGAACCCACAAGGATGAACCCAAAAGGTTGAAATCACAAGGAATTACCAACAAGGATGAACCCACATGGTTGATCCTACAAGGTTGAACCTACATGGTTGAACTCACAAGGTTGAACCCACAAGGTTGATTCCACAAGGTTGAACCCACAAGGTTGAACCCACAAGGATGAACCAACAAGGATGAACCCACAACGTTGATTGCACAAAGTTGAACTCACGAGGTTGAACCCACAAGGATGAACCAGCAAAGATGAATCCACAAGGTTCTACCTACAAGGTAGAACCCACAAGGTTGAACTCACAAGGTTGAACCCACAAGGTTGAACCCACAAGGATGAACCCAAAAGGTTGAAATCACAAGGAATTACCAACAAGGATGAACCCACATGGTTGATCCCACAAGGTTGAACCCAAATGGTTGAACCCACAAGGTTAAACCCACAAGGTTGATTCCACAAGGTTGAACCCACAAGGTTGATCCCACAAGGTTGAACCCACAAGATTGATCCCACAAGGTTGATCCCACAAAATTGAACCCACAAGCTTGATCCCACAAGGTTGAACCCACAAGGTTCATCCTACAAGGTTGAACACACAAGGTTGATCCTACAAGACTGAACCCACAAGGCTGATCCCACAAGACTGAACCCACAAGATTGATCCCACAAGGTTGATCCCACAAGGTTGATCCCACAAGGTTGAACCTACAAGGTTGATCCCACAAGGTTGATCCCACAAGGTTGAACCCACAAGGTTGATCCCACAAGGTTGAACCCACAAGGTTGATCCCGCAAGGTTGATTCCACAAGGATGAACCCACAAGGTAGATCCCACAAGTTTGATCCCACAAGGTTGATCCCACAAGTTTGATCCCACAAGGTTGATCCCACAAGGTTGATCCCACAAGTTTGATCCCACAAGGTTGATCCCACAAGTTTGATCCCACAAGGTTGATCCCACAACGTTGAACCCACAAGGTTGATCCCACAAGGTTGAACCCACAAGGTTGATCCCACAAGGTTGATTCCACAAGGATGAACCCACAAGGTTGATCCCACAAGGTTGATCCCACAAGGTTGATCCCACAAGGTTGATCCCACAAGGTTGATCCCACAAGGTTGATCCCACAAGGTTGATCCCACAAGTTTGATCCCACAAGGTTGATCCCACAAGGTTGATCCCACAAGGTTGATCCCACAAGGTTGATCCCACAAGGCTGAACCCACAAGGTTGATCCCACAAGGTTGATCCCACAAGGTTGATCCCACAAGGTTGATCCCACAAGGTTGATCCCACAAGGTTGATCCCACAAGTTTGATCCTACAAGGTTGATCCCACAAGGTTGATCCCACAAGGTTGATCCCACAAGGTTGATCCCACAAGGCTGAACCCACAAGTTTGATCCCACAAGGTTGATCCCACAAGGTTGATCCCACAAGGCTGAACCCACAAGTTTGATCCCACAAGGTTGATCCCACAAGGTTGATCCCACAAGTTTGATCCGACAAGGTTGATCCCACAAGGTTGATCCCACAAGGTTGATCCCACAAGGCTGAACCCACAAGTTTGATCCCACAAGGTTGATCCCACAAGGTTGATCCCACAAGGTTGATCCCACAAGGTTGATCCCACAAGGTTGATCCCACAAGGTTGATCCCACAAGGTTGATCCCACAAGGTTGATCCCACAAGGTTGATCCCACAAGGTTGATCCCACAAGGTTGATCCCACAAGGTTGATCCCACAAGGTTGATCCCACAAGGTTGATCCCACAAGGTTGATCCCACAAGGTTGATCCCACAAGGTTGATCCCACAAGGTTGATCCCACAAGGTTGATCCCACAAGTTTGATCCCACAAGGTTGATCCCACAAGGTTGATCCCACAAGTTTGATCCCACAAGGTTGATCCCACAAGGTTGATCCCACAAGGCTGAACCCACAAGGTTGATCCCACAAGGTTGATCCCACAAGTTTGATCCCACAAGGTTGATCCCACAAGGTTGATCCCACAAGGTTGAACCCACAAGGTTGATCCCACAAGGTTGATTCCAAAAGGTTGAACCCGCAAGGTTGATCCCACAAGGTTGATCACACAAGGTTGATCCCACAAGTTTGATCCCACAAGGTTGATCCCACAAGGTTGATCCCACAAGGTTGATCCCACAAGTTTGATCCCACAAGGTTGATCCCACAAGGTTGAACCCACAAGGTTGAACCCACAAGGTTGATCCCACAAGGTTGAACCCACAAGGTTGAACCCACAAGGTTGAACCCACAAGGTTGATCCCACAAGGTTGATCCCACAAGTTTGATCCCACAAGGTTGATCCCACAAGGTTGATCCCACAAGGTTGAACCCACAAGGTTGATCCCACAAGGTTGATTCCACAAGGTTGAACCCGCAAGGTTGATCCCACAAGGTTGATCACACAAGGTTGATCCCCCAAGTTTGATCCCACAAGGTTGATCTCACAAGGTTGATCCCACAAGGTTGATCCCACAAGTTTGATCCCACAAGGTTGATCCCACAAGGTTGAACCCACAAGGTTGAACCCACAAGGTTGATCCCACAAGGTTGAACCCACAAGGTTGAACCCACAAGGTTGATCCCACAAGGTTGATCACACAAGGTTGATCCCACAAGTTTGATCCCACAAGGTTGATCCCACAAGGTTGATCCCACAAGGTTGATCCCACAAGTTTGATCCCACAAGGTTGATCCCACAAGGTTGAACCCACAAGGTTGAACCCACAAGGTTGATCCCACAAGGTTGAACCCACAAGGTTGAACCCACAAGGTTGAACCCACAAGGTTGAACCCACAAGGTTGATCCCACAAGGTTGATCCCACAAGGTTGAACCCACAAGGTTCAACCAAAAAAGATGAGCTGGAATATACTTCGGAGAAACAATGAGAGAATTAGCAGTGTAGTCGAGGCTTGAAAACCATTAATTAAACAACCAAAGTGAGTTATTTCCTCTGGCGTCTTTAAGTCACTTATAAATTTTACCACCATTTTTGGTTAACTTATATTGATGAATATATGAGAAACCTGCAGGAGGGTCGTACAGCGTTCTGGGAAAGTCACTTATAAACCTGCAGGAGGGTCGTACAGCGTTCTGGGAAAGTCACTTATAAACCTGCAGGAGGGTCGTACAGCGTTCTGGGAAAGTCACTTATAAACCTGCAGGAGGGTCGTACAGCGTTCTGGGAAAGTCACTTATAAACCTGCAGGAGGGTCGTACAGCGTTCTGGGAAAGTCACTTATAAACCTGCAGGAGGGTCGTACAGCGTTCTGGGAAAGTCACTTATAAACCTGCAGGAGGGTCGTACAACGTTCTGGGAAAGCCACTTATAAACCTGCAGGAGGGTCGTACAGCGTTCTGGGAAAGTCACTTATAAACCTGCAGGAGGGTCGTACAGCGTTCTGGGAAAGTCACTTATAAACCTGCAGGAGGGTCGTACAGCGTTCTGGGAAAGTCACTTATAAACCTGCAGGAGGGTCGTACAGCGTTCTGGGAAAGTCACTTATAAACCTGCAGGAGGGTCGTACAGCGTTCTGGGAAAGTCACTTATAAACCTGCAGGAGGGTCGTACAACGTTCTGGGAAAGCCACTTATAAACCTGCAGGAGGGTCGTACAGCGTTCTGGGAAAGTCACTTATAAACCTGCAGGAGGGTCGTACAGCGTTCTGGGAAAGTCACTTATAAACCTGCAGGAGGGTCGTACAGCGTTCTGGGAAAGCCACTTATAAACCTGCAGGAGGGTCGTACAACGTTCTGGGAAAGTCACTTATAAACCTTCTGGAGGGTCGTACAGCGTTCTGGGAAAGTCACTTATAAACCTGCAGGAGGGTCGTACAGCGTTCTGGGAAAGTCACTTATAAACCTGCAGGACGGTCGTACAACGTTCTGGGAAAGTCACTTATAAACCTGCAGGAGGGTCGTACAGCGTTCTGGGAAAGTCACTTATAAACCTGCAGGAGGGTCGTACAGCGTTCTGGGAAAGTCACTTATAAACCTGCAGGAGGGTCGTACAGCGTTCTGGGAAAGTCACTTATAAACCTGCAGGAGGGTCGTACAGCGTTCTGGGAAAGTCACTTATAAACCTGCAGGAGGGTCGTACAGCGTTCTGGGAAAGTCACTTATAAACCTGCAGGAGGGTCGTACAACGTTCTGGGAAAGTCACTTATAAACCTTCTGGAGGGTCGTACAGCGTTCTGGGAAAGTCACTTATAAACCTGCAGGAGGGTCGTACAACGTTCTGGGAAAGTCACTTATAAACCTGCAGGAGGGTCGTACAGCGTTCTGGGAAAGTCACTTATAAACCTGCAGGAGGGTCGTACAGCGTTCTGGGAAAGTCACTTTTAAACCTGCAGAAGGGTCGTACAACGTTCTGGGAAAGTCACTTATAAAACTGCAGGAGGGTCGTACAGCGTTCTGGGAAAGTCACTTATAAACCTGCAGAAGGGTCGTACAACGTTCTGGGAAAGTCACTTATAAAACTGCAGGAGGGTCGTACAACGTTCTGGGAAAGTCACTTATAAACCTGCAGAAGGGTCGTACAACGTTCTGGGAAAGTCACTTATAAAACTGCAGGAGGGTCGTACAACGTTCTGGGAAAGTCACTTATAAACCTGCAGGAGGGTCGTACAACGTTCTGGGAAAGTCACTTATAAAACTGCAGGAGGGTCGTACAACGTCCTGGGAAAGTAACTTATAAACCTTCAGGAGGGTCGTACAGCGTTCTGGGAAAGTCACTTATAAACCTGCAGGAGGGTCGTACAACGTTCTGGGAAAGTCACTTATAAACCTGCAGGAGGGTCGTACAACGTTCTGGGAAAGTAACTTATAAACCTGCAGGAGGGTCGTACAGCGTTCTGGGAAAGTCACTTATAAACCTGCAGGAGGGTCGTACAACGTTCTGGGAAAGTCACTTATAAAACTGCAGGAGGGTCGTACAACGTCCTGGGAAAGTAACTTATAAACCTTCAGGAGGGTCGTACAGCGTTCTGGGAAAGTCACTTATAAACCTGCAGGAGGGTCGTACAACGTCCTGGGAAAGTCACTTATAAACCTGCAGGAGGGTCGTACAGCGTTCTGGGAAAGTCACTTATAAACCTTCAGGAGGGTCGTACAACGTTCTGGGAAAGTCACTTATAAACCTGCAGGAGGGTCGTACAACGTCCTGGGAAAGTCACTTATAAACCTGCAGGAGGGTCGTACAGCGTTCTGGGAAAGTCACTTATAAACCTGCAGGAGGGTCGTACAGCGTTCTGGGAAAGTCACTTATAAACCTGCAGGAGGGTCGTACAGCGTTCTGGGAAAGTCACTTATAAACCTGCAGGAGGGTCGTACAGCGTTCTGGGAAAGTCACTTATAAACCTGCAGGAGGGTCGTACAACGTTCTGGGAAAGCCACTTATAAACCTGCAGGAGGGTCGTACAGCGTTCTGGGAAAGTCACTTATAAACCTGCAGGAGGGTCGTACAGCGTTCTGGGAAAGTCACTTATAAACCTGCAGGAGGGTCGTACAGCGTTCTGGGAAAGCCACTTATAAACCTGCAGGAGGGTCGTACAACGTTCTGGGAAAGTCACTTATAAACCTTCTGGAGGGTCGTACAGCGTTCTGGGAAAGTCACTTATAAACCTGCAGGAGGGTCGTACAGCGTTCTGGGAAAGTCACTTATAAACCTGCAGGACGGTCGTACAACGTTCTGGGAAAGTCACTTATAAACCTGCAGGAGGGTCGTACAGCGTTCTGGGAAAGTCACTTATAAACCTGCAGGAGGGTCGTACAGCGTTCTGGGAAAGTCACTTATAAACCTGCAGGAGGGTCGTACAGCGTTCTGGGAAAGTCACTTATAAACCTGCAGGAGGGTCGTACAGCGTTCTGGGAAAGTCACTTATAAACCTGCAGGAGGGTCGTACAGTGTTCTGGGAAAGTCACTTATAAACCTGCAGGAGGGTCGTACAACGTTCTGGGAAAGTCACTTATAAACCTTCTGGAGGGTCGTACAGCGTTCTGGGAAAGTCACTTATAAACCTGCAGGAGGGTCGTACAACGTTCTGGGAAAGTCACTTATAAACCTGCAGGAGGGTCGTACAGCGTTCTGGGAAAGTCACTTATAAACCTGCAGGAGGGTCGTACAGCGTTCTGGGAAAGTCACTTATAAACCTGCAGGAGGGTCGTACAGCGTTCAGGGAAAGTCACTTACAAACCTGCAGGAGGGTCGTACAGCGTTCTGGGAAAGTCACTTATAAACCTGCAGAAGGGTCGTACAACGTTCTGGGAAAGTCACTTATAAAACTGCAGGAGGGTCGTACAGCGTTCTGGGAAAGTCACTTATAAACCTGCAGAAGGGTCGTACAACGTTCTGGGAAAGTCACTTATAAACCTGCAGGAGGGTCGTACAGCGTTCTGGGAAAGCCACTTATAAACCTGCAGGAGGGTCGTACAGCGTTCTGGGAAAGTCACTTATAAACCTGCAGAAGGGTCGTACAACGTTCTGGGAAAGTCACTTATAAAACTGCAGGAGGGTCGTACAGCGTTCTGGGAAAGTCACTTATAAACCTGCAGGAGGGTCGTACAGCGTTCTGGGAAACTCACTTATAAACCTGCAGAAGGGTCGTACAACGTTCTGGGAAAGTCACTTATAAAACTGCAGGAGGGTCGTACAACGTTCTGGGAAAGTCACTTATAAACCTGCAGGAGGGTCGTACAACGTTCTGGGAAAGTCACTTATAAAACTGCAGGAGGGTCATACAACGTCCTGGGAAAGTAACTTATAAACCTTCAGGAGGGTCGTACAGCGTTCTGGGAAAGTCACTTATAAACCTGCAGGAGGGTCGTACAACGTTCTGGGAAAGTCACTTATAAACCTGCAGGAGGGTCGTACAACGTTCTGGGAAAGTAACTTATAAACCTGCAGGAGGGTCGTACAGCGTTCTGGGAAAGTCACTTATAAACCTGCAGGAGGGTCGTACAACGTTCTGGGAAAGTCACTTATAAAACTGCAGGAGGGTCGTACAACGTCCTGGGAAAGTAACTTATAAACCTGCAGGAGGGTCGTACAGCGTTCTGGGAAAGTCACTTATAAACCTGCAGGAGGGTCGTACAACGTTCTGGGAAAGTCACTTATAAAACTGCAGGAGGGTCGTACAACGTCCTGGGAAAGTAACTTATAAACCTTCAGGAGGGTCGTACAGCGTTCTGGGAAAGTCACTTATAAACCTGCAGGAGGGTCGTACAACGTCCTGGGAAAGTCACTTATAAACCTGCAGGAGGGTCGTACAGCGTTCTGGGAAAGTCACTTATAAACCTTCAGGAGGGTCGTACAACGTTCTGGGAAAGTCACTTATAAACCTGCAGGAGGGTCGTACAACGTCCTGGGAAAGTCACTTATAAACCTGCAGGAGGGTCGTACAGCGTTCTGGGAAAGTCACTTATAAACCTTCAGGAGGGTCGTACAACGTTCTGGGAAAGTCACTTATAAACCTGCAGGACGGTCGTACAGCGTTCTGGGAAAGTCACTTATAAACCTGCAGGAGGGTCGTACAGCGTTCTGGGAAAGTCACTTATAAACCTGCAGGAGGGTCGTACAACGTCCTGGGAAAGTAACTTATAAACCTTCAGGAGGGTCGTACAGCGTTCTGGGAAAGTCACTTATAAACCTGCAGGAGGGTCGTACAACGTTCTGGGAAAGTCACTTATAAACCTGCAGGAGGGTCGTACAGCGTTCTGGGAAAGTCACTTATAAACCTGCAGGAGGGTCGTACAGCGTTCTGGGAAAGTCACTTATAAACCTGCAGGAGGGTCGTACAGCGTTCTGGGAAAGTCACTTATAAACCTGCAGGAGGGTCGTACAGCGTTCTGGGAAAGTCACTTATAAACCTGCAGGAGGGTCGTACAGCGTTCTGGGAAAGCCACTTATAAACCTGCAGGAGGGTCGTACAACGTTCTGGGAAAGTCACTTATAAACCTTCTGGAGGGTCGTACAACGTTCTGGGAAAGTCACTTATAAACCTGCAGGAGGGTCGTACAGCGTTCTGGGAAAGTCACTTATAAACCTACAGGAGGGTCGTACAGCGTTCTGGGAAAGTCACTTATAAACCTGCAGGAGGGTCGTACAGCGTTCTGGGAAAGCCACTTATAAACCTGCAGGAGGGTCGTACAGCGTTCTGGGAAAGTCACTTATAAACCTGCAGGAGGGTCGTACAGCGTTCTGGGAAAGTCACTTATAAACCTGCAGGAGGGTCGTACAACGTCCTGGGAAAGTCACTTATAAACCTGCAGGAGGGTCGTACAGCGTTCTGGGAAAGTCACTTATAAACCTTCAGGAGGGTCGTACAACGTTCTGGGAAAGTCACTTATAAACCTGCAGGAGGGTCGTACAACGTCCTGGGAAAGTCACTTATAAACCTGCAGGAGGGTCGTACAGCGTTCTGGGAAAGTCACTTATAAACCTTCAGGAGGGTCGTACAACGTTCTGGGAAAGTCACTTATAAACCTGCAGGACGGTCGTACAGCGTTCTGGGAAAGTCACTTATAAACCTGCAGGAGGGTCGTACAGCGTTCTGGGAAAGTCACTTATAAACCTGCAGGAGGGTCGTACAACGTCCTGGGAAAGTAACTTATAAACCTTCAGGAGGGTCGTACAGCGTTCTGGGAAAGTCACTTATAAACCTGCAGGAGGGTCGTACAACGTTCTGGGAAAGTCACTTATAAACCTGCAGGAGGGTCGTACAGCGTTCTGGGAAAGTCACTTATAAACCTGCAGGAGGGTCGTACAGCGTTCTGGGAAAGTCACTTATAAACCTGCAGGAGGGTCGTACAGCGTTCTGGGAAAGTCACTTATAAACCTGCAGGAGGGTCGTACAGCGTTCTGGGAAAGTCACTTATAAACCTGCAGGAGGGTCGTACAGCGTTCTGGGAAAGCCACTTATAAACCTGCAGGAGGGTCGTACAACGTTCTGGGAAAGTCACTTATAAACCTTCTGGAGGGTCGTACAACGTTCTGGGAAAGTCACTTATAAACCTGCAGGAGGGTCGTACAGCGTTCTGGGAAAGTCACTTATAAACCTACAGGAGGGTCGTACAGCGTTCTGGGAAAGTCACTTATAAACCTGCAGGAGGGTCGTACAGCGTTCTGGGAAAGCCACTTATAAACCTGCAGGAGGGTCGTACAGCGTTCTGGGAAAGTCACTTATAAACCTGCAGGAGGGTCGTACAGCGTTCTGGGAAAGCCACTTATAAACCTGCAGGAGGGTCGTACAACGTTCTGGGAAAGTCACTTATAAACCTGCAGGAGGGTCGTACAACGTTCTGGGAAAGTCACTTATAAACCTGCAGGAGGGTCGTACAGCGTTCTGGGAAAGCCACTTATAAACCTGCAGGAGGGTCGTACAACGTTTTGGGAAAGTCACTTATAAACCTGCAGGAGGGTCGTACAGCGTTCTGGGAAAGTCACTTATAAACCTGCAGGAGGGTCGTACAACGTTCTGGGAAAGTCACTTATAACCCTGCAGGAGGGTCGTACAGCGTTCTGGGAAAGCCACTTATAAACCTGCAGGAGGGTCGTACAACGTTCTGGGAAAGTCACTTATAAACCTGCAGGAGGGTCGTACAACGTTCTGGGAAAGTCACTTATAAACCTGCAGGAGGGTCGTACAGAGTTCTGGGAAAGAGACAAAAATTAAATAAATCAGGCATAAAGCAAGGAATGAAAATCAGAGAAGAGAGACAGACTGACGAAAGTGAAGACGAAGGAGAACTGGAGGAATGTTGACAACCTCGCTCGTGAATACTTGGGAAAAAAAAGAAGATAATGAGGATAAGCAGAGTCAATCATATATACTCAGAAGGTTGAAAGTCAGTTGCAGACAGCATTATGGATCACAGTTGCAGACAGCATTATGGATCACAGTTGCAGACAGCATTATGGATCACAGTTGCAGACAGCATTATGGATCACAGTTGCAGACAGCATTATGGATCACAGTTGCAGACAGCATTATGGATCACAGTTGCAGACAGCATTATGGATCACAGTTGCAGACAGCATTATGGATCACAGTTGCAGACAGCATTATGGATCACAGTTGCAGACAGCATTATGGATCACAGTTGCAGACAGCATTATGGATCACAGTTGCAGACAGCATTATGGATCACAGTTGCAGACAGCATTATGGATCACAGTTGCAGACAGCATTATGGATCACAGTTGCAAACACCTACAAGATTCAGAGTCAACTATAATTATCCATAAGATGCAAAGAAAACTCTCGACAAAAAGAAAAATAGTTAAAGTTTTTAAAGCTTCGCGATGAAGAAAATAAACGAAGAAAAAATAACTTAAAAAACGTTGTAAGTAAAACCAGTTTAATACAAAACAATGATTAAAACTTGTTATTGAAAAAGATCATTTTGCAGAATAATGATGAACAAGAAAATTCTCAAACAAGACAAAACTATATTGTATCATCAGGGTAAGCCAGGGAAGATGGTGTCTCTGTGACGAGTCACCACCTGGGAAAGCCAGGGAAGATGGTGTCCCTGTGACGAGTCACCACCTGGGTAAGCCAGGGATGATGGTGTCTCTGTGACGAGTCACCACCTGGGAAAGCCAGGGAAGATGGTGTCCCTGTGACGAGTCACCACCTGGGTAAGCCAGGGAAGATGGTGTCTCTGTGACGAGTCACCACCTGGGAAAGCCAGGGAAGATGGTGTCTCTGTGACGAGTCACCACCTGGGTAAGCCAGGGATGATGGTGTCCCTGTGACGAGTCACCACCTGGGTAAGCCAGGGATGATGGTGTCTCTGTGACGAGTCACCACCTGGGTAAGCCAGGGAAGATGGTGTCTCTGTGACGAGTCACCACCTGGGTAAGCCAGGGATGATGGTGTCCCTGTGACGAGTCACCACCTGGGTAAGCCAGGGATGATGGTGTCCCTGTGACGAGTCACCACCTGGGTAAGCCAGGGATGATGGTGTCCCTGTGACGAGTCACCACCTGGGTAAGCCAGGGATGATGGTGTCCCTGTGACGAGTCACCACCTGGGTAAGCCAGGGATGATGGTGTCCCTGTGACGAGTCACCACCTGGGTAAGCCAGGGATGATGGTGTCCCTCTGATGAGTCACCACCTGGGAAAGCCACGGATGATGGTGTCCCTCTGACGAGTCACCACCTGGGAAAGCCACGGATGATGGTGTCCCTCTGATGAGTCACCACCTGGGTAAGCCAGGGATGATGGTGTCCCTCTGACGAGTCACCACCTGGGAAAGCCAGGGATGATGGTGTCCCTCTGACAAGTCACCACCTGGGTAAGCCAGGGATGATGGTGTCCCTGTGACGAGTCACCACCTTGGTAAGCCAGGGATGATGGTGTCCCTGTGAAGAGTCACCACCTGGGAAAGCCAGGGATGATGGTGTCTCTCTGACGAGTCACCACCTGGGTAAGCCAGGGATGATGGTGTCCCTGTGATGAGTCACCACCTTGGTAAGCCAGTGATGATGGTGTCCCTGTGACTAGTCACAATCTGGGTAAGCCAGGGATGATGGTGTCCCTGTGACTAGTCACAATCTGGGTAAGCCAGGGATGATGGTGTACCTGTGACGAGTCACCATCTGGGTAAGCCAGGGGGTGATGGTGTCCCCGTGACGAGTCACCATCTGGGTAAGCCAGGGAATTATGTTGTCGCTGTGACGAGTCACCATCTCGGAAAGCCAGGGAATGATAGTGTCCCTGAGACGAGTCACCATCTGCATAAGCCAGGGAATGATGGCGTCCCTGTGAGGAGTCACCATCTGGGTAAGCCATGGAATGATAATGACCCTGTGACGAGTCACCATCTTGGTAAGCCAGGGAATGATGATCTCCCAGTGACGAGTCACCATCTGGCTAAGCCAGGGAATGATGGTGTTACTCTGACGAGTTATCATCTGGGGAAGCCAGGGAATGATGGCGTTCCTGTGACGAGTCTCCATCTGGGAAAACCAGTGAGAGATGGCATCCCTGTGACGAATCACCATCTGGGAAAGCCAGGGGGAGATGTTATCCTTTTGACGAGTCACCATCTGAGTAAGCCATGGATGATGGTGTACATGTGACGAGTCACCATCTGCGTAAGCCAGGGATGTTGGTGGCCCAGTGACGATTCACCATCTGGGTAAGCCAGGGATGATGGTGTACCTGTGAAGAGTCACCATCTTGGTAAGCCAGGGATGTTGGTGGCCCTGTGACGAGTCACCATCTTGGTAAGCCAGGGAATGATGATCTCCCAGTGACGAGTCACCATCTGGGTAAGCCAGGGGGAGATGTTGGCCTTGTGATGAGTCACCATCTGGTTAAGCCAGAGAAAGATGGTATCCTTCTGACGAGTCACCACATGTGAAAATCAGGGATTGATGATGTCACTATGACGAACCACCATCTGGGTAAGCCAGTGGTGAAGGTGTCCTTGTCAAGAATCACCATCTGGGTAAGCCAAGGATGATAGTGTACCTGAGATTAGTCACCATCTGGGTAAGCCAGGGAATGATGGTGTCCCTGTGACGAATCACCATCTTGGTAGGCCAGGGGGAGATGTTGTCCTTGTGACGAGTCACCATCTCAGTAAGCCAGTGATGATTGTGTACCTGTGACGAGTCACCATCAGCGTAAGCCAGGGATGTTGGTGGCCCAGTGACGATTCGCCATCTGGGTAAGCCATGGAATGATGGTGTCGCTGTGACGAGTCACCATCTGCGTAAGCCAGGGAATGATGGTGTCCCTGTGACGAGTCACCATCTGCGTAAGCCAGGGAATGATGGTGTCCCTGTGACGAGTCACCATCTGCGTAAGCCAGGGAATGATGGTGTCCCTGTGACGAGTCACCATCTGCGTAAGCCAGGGAATGGTTGTGTCCCTGTAACGAGTCAGCATCTGAGTATGCCAGGGATGATGGTGTATCTGTGAAGAGTCACCATCTTGGTAAGCCAGGGATGTAGGTGGCCATGTGACGAGTAACCATCTTGGTAAGCCAGGGAATGATGGTGTCGCTGTGAGGAATCACGATATGGGTAAGTCATTGATGATGGTGTCCCTGTGATGAGTCACCTTCTGGGTAAGCCAGGGAATGATGGTGTCACTGTGACGAGTCACCATCTGGGTAAGCCAGGGAATGATGGTGTCACTGTGAGGAATCACGATATGGGTAAGTCATTGATGATGGTGTCCCTGTGATGAGTCACCTTCTGGGTAAGCCAGGGAATGATGGTGTCACTGTGAGGAATCACGATATGGGTAAGTCATTGATGATGGTGTCCCTGTGATGAGTCACCTTCTGGGTAAGCCAGGGAATGATGGTGTCACTGTGAGGAATCACGATATGGGTAAGTCATTGATGATGGTGTCCCTGTGATGAGTCACCTTCTGGGTAAGCCAGGGAATGATGGTGTCACTGTGACGAGTCACCATCTGGGTAAGCCAGGGAATGATGGTGTCTCTGTGACGAGTCACCATCTGGGTAAGCCAGGGAATGATGGTGTCTCTGTGACGAGTCACCATCTGGGTAAGCCAGGGAATGATGGTGTCTCTGTGACGAGTCACCATCTGGGTAAGCCAGGGAATGATGGTGTCTCTGTGACGAGTCACCATCTGGGTAAGCCAGGGAATGATGGTGTCTCTGTGACGAGTCACCATCTGGGTAAGCCAGGGAATGATGGTGTCTCTGTGACGAGTCACCATCTCGGAAAGCCATTTGTTTGTTTATTTTTTTAAATTATTCGTATATTTTTTTGCTTTATTCGAGCCTAAGAAGACACGTTCTTTATGTCATTATTACACTGAGTCAGAAGGTAGAGAGAGAGAGAGAGAGAGAGAGAGAGAGAGAGAGAGAGAGAGAGAGAGAGAGAGAGAGAGAGAGAGAGAGAGAGAGAGAGAGAGAGAGAGAGACGAGAGAGAGAGAGAGACGAGAAATTCTAAATTGCCGGAATGGCACTCAGTGTAGACTGTTGTTTACGGTAGGTAGTGCTGACCCCGGCACTTGTAGAGGCTGCCAGGTGGTGCTGACCCCGGCACTTGTAGAGGCTGCCAGGTGGTGCTGACCCCGGCACTTGTAGAGGCTGCCAGGTGGTGCTGACCCCGGCACTTGTAGAGGCTGCCAGGTGGTGCTGACCCCGGCACTTGTAGAGGCTGCCAGGTGGTGCTGACCCCGGCACTTGTAGAGGCTGCCATGTGGTGCTGACCCCGGCACTTGTAGAGGCTGTCAGGTGGTGCTGACCCCGGCACTTGTAGAGGCTGCCAGGTGGTGCTGACCCCGGCACTTGTAGAGGCTGCCAGGTGGCGCTGACCCCGGCAATTGTAGAGGCTGCCAGGTGGCGCTGACCCCGGCACTTGTAGAGGCTGCCAGATGCCGCTCATCCTAGTACTTGCAGAGGCTGCCAGGTGGTGCTGACCAAGGCACTTACAGAGGCCGCCAGATGGCGCTTATCCCGACAGTTGCAGAGGATGCCAGGTGGTGATGACCCCGGCACTTGCAGAGGCTGCTAGATGGCGCTAATCCCGGCACTTGCAGAGGCTGCCAGATGGCGCTCATCCCGGCACTTGCATAGGCTGCCAGGTGGCGATGACCCCGGCACTTGCAGAGGCTGCCAGGTGGCGCTCATTCCGGCACTTGCAAAGGCTGCCAGGTGGTGCTGACCCTGGCACTTGCAGAGGCTGCCAGATGGCGCTCATCCCGGCACTTGCAGAGGCTGCCAGGTGGTGCTGACCCCGGCACTTGCAGAGGCTGCCAGGTGGTGCTGACACCGGCACTTGCAAAGGCTGGCAGGTGGTGCTGACCCCGGCACTTGCAGAGGCTGACAGGTGATGCTGACTCCGGCACTTGCTGAGGCTGACAGATAGCGCTGACCCCGGCACTTGCAATGGCTGGCAGGTGGTGCATACCCCGGCACTTGCAAAGGCTGCCAGGTGGTGCTGACCCCGGCACTTGCAGAGGTTGCCAGGTGGCGCTCATCCCGGCACTTGCAGAGGCTGGCAGGTGGTGTTGACCCCGGTACTTGGAGAGGTTGCCAGATGGCGCTCATCCCGGCACTTGCAGAGGCTGCCAGATGGCGATGACCCCGGTACTTGCAGAGGCTGCCAGATGGCGCTCATCCCGGCACATGAAGAGGCTGCCAGGTGGTGCTGACCCTGGCACTTGCAGAGGCTGCCAGATGGCGCTCATCCCGGCACTTGAAGAGGCTGCCAGGTGGCGCTGACCCCGGCACTTGCAGAGGCTGCCAGATGGCTCTTATCTCGGCACTTGCAGAGGCTGCCAGGTGGTGCTGACCCCGGCACTTGAAGAGGCTGCCATGTGGTGGTGACCCTGGCACTTGCACAGGCTGCCAGGTGGTGCTAACCCCGGCACTTGCAGAGGATGCCAGGTGGCGCTGACCCCGGCACTTTCAGAGGCTGCCAGATGGCGTTCATCCTGGCACTTGCAGAGGATGCCAGGTGGCGCTGACCCAGGCACTTGCAGAGGCAACCAGATGGCGCTCATCCCGGCACTTGCAGAGGATGCCAAGTGGTGCTGACCCCGGCACTTGCAGAGGCTGCCAGGTGGCGCTGACCCCGGCACTTGCAGAGGCTGCCATGTGGCGCTGACCCCGGCACTTTCAGAGGCTGCCAGATGGCGTTCATCCTTGCACTTGCAGAGGATGCCAGGTGGCGCTGACCCAGGCACTAGCAGAGGCAACCAGATGGCGGTCATCCCGGCACTTGCAGAGCATGCCAGGTGGCGCTGATCCCGGCACTTGCAGAGTCTGCCAGATGGCGCTTCTCGCGGCACTTGCAGACGCTGTTAGGTGGCGCAGTTCCCGGCATTTGCAGAGGCTTCCAGATGGCACTCATCCCGGCACTGGCAGAGGCTGCCAAATGACGCTCATTCCGGCACTTGCAGAGGCTGCCAGGTGGTGATAACCCCGGCATTTGCAGAGGCTGCTAGATGGCGCTCACCCTGGCATTTGCAGAGGCTGCCAGGTGGCGTTGATTGCTGTACTTGCAGAGGCTGCCAGGTGGCGTTGAACCCGGCACTTGCAGAGGTTGCCAGGTGACTTTGACCCCGTACTTGCAGAGGCTTCCAGGTGGTGCTGACCCCGGCACTTGAAAAGGCTGCAAGGTTGCGTTGACCCCGGCACTTGCAAAGGCTGCCAGGTGGCGTTGGCCCCGGCACTTGCAGAGGCTGCCAGGTTTCGCTGACCCCGGCACTTGCAGAGGCTGTCAGGTGGCGTTAACCCCGGCACTTGCAGAGGTTGCCAGGTGGCGCTGACCCCGGCACTTGCAGAGGCTGCCAGGTGGCGTTAACCCCGGTACTTGCAGAGGCTTCCAGGTGGCGCTCACCCCGGCACTTGCAGAGGCTGCCAGGTGGCGCTGACCCCGGCACTTGCAGAGGCTACCAGGTGGCGTTGACCTCGGCACTTGCAGAGGCTACCAGGTAGCGCTGACCCCGGCACTTGCAGAGGCTGCCAGGTGGCGCTGACCTCGGCACTTGCAGAGTCTGCCAGGCGGCGCTCACCCCAGCACTTCCAGAGGCTTCCAGGTGGCGTTGGCCCAGGCACTTGCAGAGGCTGCCAGGTGGCGTTGACCCCGGCACTTGCAGAGGCTGCCAGGTGGCGCTAACCCCGGCACTTGCAGAGGATGCCAGGTGGCGTTGACCTCGGCACTTGCAGAGGCTGCCAGGTGGCGCTCACCCCGGCACTTGCAGAGGCTTCCAGGTGGCGTTGACCCCGGCACTTACAGAGGCTGCCAGGTGGCGCTGACCCCGGCACTTACAGAGGCTGCCAGGTGGCGCTGACCCCGGCACTTGCAGAGGCTGCCAGGTGGCGCTAACCCCGGCACTTGCAGAGGATGCCATGTGGCGTTGACCTCGGCACTTGCAGAGGCTGCCAGGTGGCGCTCACCCCGGCACTTGCAGAGGCTTCCAGGTGGCGTTGACCCCGGCACTTACAGAGGCTGCCAGGTGGCGCTGACCCCGGCACTTTCAGAGGCTGCCAGGTCGAGTTGACCTCGGCACTTGCAGAGGCTGCCAGGTGGCGTTGACCTCGGCACTTGCAGAGGCTGCCAGGTGGCGTTGACCTCAGCACTTGCAGAGGCTGGCAGGTGGTGTTGACCCCGGCACTTGGAGAAGTTGCCAGATGGCGCTCATCCCGGTACTTGCAGAGGCTGGCAGGTAGTGCTGACCACGGCATTCACAGAGGCCGCCAGATGACGCTCATCCCGGCACTTGCAGAGGCTGCCAGATGGCGATGACCCCGGTACTTGCAGAGGCTGCCAGATGGCGCTCATCCCGGCACATGAAGAGGCTGCCATGTGGTGGTGACCCTGGCACTTGCACAGGCTGCCAGGTGGTGCTAACCCCGGCACTTGCAGAGGATGCCAGGTGGCGCTGACCCCGGCACTTTCAGAGGCTGCCAGATGGCGTTCATCCTGGCACTTGCAGAGGATGCCAGGTGGCGCTGACCCAGGCACTTGCAGAGGCAACCAGATGGCACTTATCCCGGCACTTGCAGAGGATGCCAAGTGGTGCTGACCCCGGCACTTGCAGAGGCTGCCAGGTGGCGGTGACCCCGGCAATTGCAGAGGCTGCCAGGTGGCGCTGACCCCGGCACTTTCAGAGGCTGCCAGATGGCGTTCATCCTGGCACTTGCAGAGGATGCCAGGTGGCGCTGACCCAGGCACTTGCAGAGGCAACCAGATGGCGGTCATCCCGGCACTTGCAGAGCATGCCAGGTGGCGCTGACCCCGGCACTTGCAGGGTCTGCCAGATGGCGCTTCTCGCGGCACTTGCAGACGCTGTTAGGTTGCGTTGACCCCGGCACTTGCAAAGGCTGCCAGGTGGCGTTGGCCCCGGCACTTGCAGAGGCTGTCAGGTGGCGCTGACCCCGGCACTTGCAGAGGCTGCCAGGTGGCGTTAACCCCGGTACTTGCAGAGGCTTCCAGGTGGCTCTCACCCCGGCACTTGCAGAGGCTGCCAGGTGGCGCTGACCCCGGCACTTGCAGAGGCTACCAGGTGGCGTTGACCTCGGCACTTGCAGAGGCTACCAGGTAGCGCTGACCCCGGCACTTGCAGAGGCTGCCAGGTGGCGCTGACCTCGGCACTTGCAGAGTCTGCCAGGCGGCGTTGACCTCGGCACTTGCAGAGGCTGCCAGGTGGCGCTGACCCCAGCACTTCCAGAGGCTTCCAGGTGGCGTTGGCCCCGGCACTTGCAGAGGCTGCCAGGTGGCGTTGACCCCGGCACTTGCAGAGGCTGCCAGGTGGCGTTGACCCCGGCACTTGCAGAGGCTGCCAGGTGGCGCTAACCCCGGCACTTGCAGAGGATGCCAGGTGGCGTTGACCTCGGCACTTGCAGAGGCTGCCAGGTGGCGCTCACCCCGGCACTTGCAGAGGCTTCCAGGTGGCGTTGACCCCGGCACTTACAGAGGCTGCCAGGTGGCGCTGACCCCGGCACTTACAGAGGCTGCCAGGTGGCGCTGACCCCGGCACTTTCAGAGGCTGCCAGGTCGAGTTGACCTCGGCACTTGCAGAGGCTGCCAGGTGGCGTTGACCTCGGCACTTGCAGAGGCTGCCAGGTGGCGTTGACCTCGGCACTTGCAGAGGCTGGCAGGTGGTGTTGACCCCGGCACCTGGAGAGGTTGCCAGATGGCGCTCATCCCGGTACTTGCAGAGGCTGGCAGGTGGTGCTGACCACGGCATTCACAGAGGCCGCCAGATGACGCTCATACCGGCACTTGCAGAGGCTGCCAGATGGCGATGACCCCGGTACTTGCAGAGGCTGCCAGATGGCGCTCATCCCGGCACATGAAGAGGCTGCCAGGTGGTGCTGACCCTGGCACTTGCAGAGGCTGCCAGATGGCGCTCATCCCGGCACTTGAAGAGGCTGCCAGGTGGCGCTGACCCCGGCACTTGCAGAGGCTGCCAGATGGCTCTTATCCCGGCACTTGCAGAGGCTGCCAGGTGGTGCTGACCCCGGCACTTGAAGAGGCTGCCATGTGGTGGTGACCCTGGCACTTGCACAGGCTGCCAGGTGGTGCTAACCCCGGCACTTGCAGAGGATGCCAGGTGGCGCTGACCCCGGCACTTTCAGAGGCTGCCAGATGGCGTTCATCCTGGCACTTGCAGAGGATGCCAGGTGGCGCTGACCCAGGCACTTGCAGAGGCAACCAGATGGCGCTCATCCCGGCACTTGCAGAGGATGCCAAGTGGTGCTGACCCCGGCACTTGCAGAGGCTGCCAGGTGGCGCTGACCCCGGCACTTGCAGAGGCTGCCAGGTGGCGCTGACCCCGGCACTTTCAGAGGCTGCCAGATGGCGTTCATCCTGGCACTTGCAGAGGATGCCAGGTGGCGCTGACCCAGGCACTTGCAGAGGCAACCAGATGGCGGTCATCCCGGCACTTGCAGAGCATGCCAGGTGGCGCTGACCCCGGCACTTGCAGGGTCTGCCAGATGGCGCTTCTCGCGGCACTTGCAGACGCTGTTAGGTGGCGCTGTTCCCGGCATTTGCAGAGGCTCCCAGATGGCAATCATCCCGGCACTGGCAGAGACTGCCAAATGACGCTCATTCCGGCACTTGCAGAGGCTGTCAGGTGGTGACAACCCCGGCATTTGCAGAGGCTGCTAGATCGCGCTCACCCTGGCATTTGCAGAGGCTGCCAGGTGGCGTTGACTGCGGTACTTGCAGAGGCTGCCAGGTGGCGTTGAACCCGGCACTTGCAGAGGCTGCCAGGTGACTTTGACCCCGTACTTGCAGAGGCTTCCAGGTGGTGCTGACCCCGGCACTTGAAAAGGCTGCAAGGTTGCGTTGACCCCGGCACTTGCAGAGGCTGCCATGTTTCGCTGACCCCGGCACTTGCAGAGGCTGTCAGGTGGCGTTAACCCCGGCACTTGCAGAGGTTGCCAGGTGGCGCTGACCCCGGCACTTGCAGAGGCTGCCAGGTGGCGTTAACCCCGGTACTTGCAGAGGCTTCCAGGTGGCGCTCACCCCGGCACTTGCAGAGGCTGCCAGGTGGCGCTGACCTCGGCACTTGCAGAGTCTGCCAGGCGGCGTTGACCTCGGCACTTGCAGAGGCTGCCAGGTGGCGCTGACCCCAGCACTTCAAGTGGCTTCCAGGTGGCGTTGGCCCCGGCACTTGCAGAGGCTGCCAGGTGACGTTGACCCCGGCACTTGCAGAGGCTGCCAGGTGGCGTTGACCCCGGCACTTGCAGAGGCTGCCAGGTGGCGCTAACCCCGGCACTTGCAGAGGATGCCAGGTGGCGTTGACCCCGGCACTTACAGAGGCTGCCAGGTGGCGCTGACCTCAGCACTTACAGAGGCTGCCAGGTGGCGCTGACCCCGGCACTTGCAGAGGCTGCCAGGTGGAGTTGACCTCGGCACTTGCAGAGGCTGCCAGGTGGCGTTGACCTCGGCACTTGCAGAGGCTGCCAGGTGGCATTGACCTCGGCACTTGCAGAGGCTGCCAGGTGGCGTTGACCTCGGCACTTGCAGAGGCTTGCAGGTTTGTCTAGCGTTATAAGATAACCCGCTAACCCGGGCTTTTTGGCCTTTTGACTGATTCCTTCCTCTAGTTTACTGGTCGACCCCGTATAAAAAAAATGTGATATTAAGTGTTAGCGGGAGCCTGGGAGGAGCCCAGGTGTAGGGCCTGGGAGGAGCTCAGGTGTGGGGCCTCGGAGGAGCTCAGGTGTGGGGCCTGGGAGGAGCCCAGGTGTGGGGCCTGGGAGGAGCTCAGGTGTGGGGCCTGGGAGGAGCCCAGGTGTGGGGCCTGGGAGGAGCCCAGGTGTGGGGCCTGGGAGGAGCTCAGGTGTGGGGCCTGGGAGGAGCCCAGGTGTGGGGCCTGGGAGGAGCCCAGGTGTGGGGCCTGGGAGGAGCCCAGGTGTGGGGCCTGGGAGGAGCCCAGGTGTGGGGCCTGGGAGAAGCCCAGGTATGGGGCCTGGGAGGAGCCCAGTTGTGGGGCCTGGGAGGAGCCCAGGTGTGGGGTCTGGGAGAAGCCCAGGTATGGGGCCTGGGAGGAGCCCAGGTGTGGGGCCTGGGAGAAGCCCAGGTGTGGAGCCTGGGAGGAGCCTAGGTGTGGGGCCTGGGAGGAGCTCAGGTGTGGGGCCTGGGAGGAGCCCAGGTGTGGGGCCTGGGAGGAGCTCAGGTGTGGGGCCTGGGAGGAGCCCAGGTGTGGGGCCTGGGAGGAGCCCAGGTGTGGGGCCTGGGAGAAGCACAGGTATGGGGCCTGGGAGGAGCCCAGGTGTGGGGCCTGGGAGAAGCCCAGGTGTGGGGCCTGGGAGGAGCCTAGGTGTGGGGCCTGGGAGAAGCCCAGGTGTGGGGCCTGGGAGAAGCCCAGGTATGGGGCCTGGGAGGAGCCCAGGTGTGGGGCCTGGGAGAAGCCCAGGTGTGGGGCCTGGGAGGAGCCTAGGTGTGGGGCCTGGGAGAAGCCCAGGTGTGGGGCCTGGGAGAAGCCCAGGTGTGGGGCCTGGGAGGAGCCTAGGTGTGGGGCCTGGGAGAAGCCCAGGTGTGGGCCTGGGAAGCGCCCAGGTGTGGGGCCTGGGAGGAGCCCAGGTGTGGAGCCTGGGAGGAGCCCAGGTGTGGGGCCTGGGAGGAGCCCAGGTGTGGAGTTTCACAAGTGCAGTCCTCAGGGTGTGTGTGTGGCAGTGTACATTGTTGCGCCCGAGGAATGCGCCAGGAAGTAATCTTAGTAGAATGATATAGCCACACCTACCATTATCTATTTTATGTAGCTTTAAAGTGCACTTACTGGAACCAAGAACTGGACCCACACTTTTCACTGGCCTTAACAAATTACAATCCAAATGTGTTTTTTTTTTTCCCCCTTTTGTTTTTACAAATTGCGAAACTAGGATACTTGTGTAGGATTTTTAGTAATATGAATGAAATTTTCGTACTTTTGTTGAATATCCTAGAACGAATTGTTCCTACAGTCTTAGATTTATTTTACACTTAAGCAAAAACGATGTAGATGTGAGAATTACTTTCGATAAAACTTATATTTACTGAGGGTGATGCAGAGTCCCAGAGGAATTTGCATCCTAGCTGAAGTAACAGCCAGAACTGTTGATGAGGTTGACTTCGCCGGACAAATATGACTTTTCCATCATCAGAGAATGATGATAGATGGATTTGTAAGTGTCGATCTAGCTCTGGCTTACGTCTGAAGTTTTTCCATATCATCGTCTGTACACTGCCTTTCGAGAGCATATATTTTAACAGACGGAATCCACACGAAATGACTTCTATTAATTACAGTTATACATTTGTTCAGTCTCAAGTACAATCTGTCACACTTAGTGCGTCAATTTTGGATACTTGTAAGAGCTTCAGTATGAGGAGTACAGAAAACAAGTGAGTCTGGACGGTGTGAGATCAGTAATTTATGCTAGACTCATGACTTATAAGACGTGTTCAGTGGTGTCAGACTCATGACTTATAAGTCGTGTTCAGTGGTGTCAGACCCATGACTTACAAGTCGTGTTCAGTGGTGTCAGACCAATGGCTGACCAGTCGTATTCAGTGGTGTCAGACTCCTGGCTTATAAGTCGTGTTCAGTGGTGTCAGGCCCCTGGCTGACCAGTCGTATTCAGTGGTGTCAGACTCCTGGCTTATAAGTCGTGTTCAGTGGTGCCAGACTCCTGGCTTACCAGTCGTATTCAATGGTGTCAGACCCCTGGCTTACCAGTCGTATTCAATGGTGTCAGACCCCTGGCTTACCAGTCGTATTCAGTGGTGTCAGACCCCTGGCTTACCAGTCGTATTCAGTGGTGTCAGACCCCTGGCTTACCAGTCGTATTCAGTGGTGTCAGACCCCTGGCTTACCAGTCGTATTCAGTGGTGTCAGACCCCTGGCTTACCAGTCGTATTCAGTGGTGGTGGTGGTGGTATTGTGTATGCCAGAAGAATTTTCTTGCTGTAGGTCTTAGTCATACGGTGATCCGCTCATTGGACATTGTCTCCAAAAGCTGGCACATAAACAGAGGCACCTTATGAGAACGTTCGGGTCCGTCCTGGACTATTGTCCAGCCACCGCTTTTTGGTAAACTGACCGAGGTCTTGTGATGGCTCACCGGGTTCCAAGTCGTTACCAAATCCTTTTGATGTCCTTGTTTCTGTCTCCTCGTGGGTCTGCTGGCAGGTGTTTATTACACTTTAAAGTTCATCCATCACATCACTAAATGTGATGGTTCTTCAAGAGAGGTGCCGGTGAAGGACTCACGATCCACGGAATTGGAGATACCCTCCACTTGGTTGGATCAATCCAGACTGAGGTGCAGCAGTTGGAGTCAAGTTAATGGTGGGTGGGGCCCCACTAGTGGAAGTGAGTCATACCCAAGACCTGGACCAAAGGTAAGCATGTAGGTTGTAGGAGATCTCTGTAGCAAGATTCCATGTGTTGCTGTGTCAGTCCAGTATCATTACAGGAGTGATATACAATATCGGGAAGATGAGGAATTAGACACATATACAACACATAAGTAACACCGAGATGGTTATCTTTTCCCCGTGAAAATACCAACTTGGTGCATTATTTCGAATTGTAAATATTTTACGAGCATTTCGTCTACATTCCTGTATGAAGATTTTTGGAGGAATTGTAGTGCAGACACAAATTGGGCGACGTGACGACATTCTTAGAGAAAGTTGTTGCTTCTTCCTGAGGGAACACAGTGCACACACCTATGACTTACTTGAAAAGAAAATGGTTCTGTACAGTTGGTCTGATAAGAAAGTTTATATAACAGTATGAGGAAAGGTTCACTGTGGCACCACCTCCTGTACAACTGTCTCATAAACACTCCATATATCATTATATTAAACAAAAGCGAAATTGAAGTTATGTGCACATAGTGATTAATGTTTTGTTTACCTTTTGTGGGCTACGTAGTCTGTCAGTTTCCTGCTTTGTCAGCCTTACTTTGTCAGCCTTACTTTGTCAGCCTTACTTTGTCAGCCTTACTTTGTCAGCCTTACTTTGTCAGCCTTACTTTGTCAGCCTTACTTTGTCAGCCTTACTATGTCAGCCTTACTTTGTCAGCTTTACTTTGTCAGCCTTACTTTGTCAGCCTTACTTTGTCAGCCTTACTATGTCAGCCTTACTTTGTCAGCCTTACTTTGTCAGCCTTACTTTGTCAGCCTTACTATGTCAGCCTTACTTTGTCAGCCTTACTTTGTCAGCCTTACTTTGTCAGCCTTACTTTGTCAGCCTTACTTTGTCAGCCTTACTTTGTCAGCCTTACTTTGTCAGCTTTACTTTGTCAGCCTTACTTTGTCAGCCTTACTATGTCAGCCTTACTTTGTCAGCCTTACTTTGTCAGCTTTACTTTGTCAGCCTTACTTTGTCAGCCTTACTTTGTCAGCCTTACTTTGTCAGCCTTACTTTGTCAGCCTTACTTTGTCAGCCTTACTTTGTCAGCCTTACTTTGTCAGCCTTACTTTGTCAGCCTTACTTTGTCAGCCTTACTTTGTCAGCCTTACTTTGTCAGCCTTACTTTGTCAGCCTTACTTTGTCAGCCTTACTTTGTCAGCCTTACTTTGTCAGCCTTACTATGTCAGCCTTACTTTGTCAGCCTTACTGTGGTCTTTATTTGCCTGAGAGAGATACAGCGGACACAACATCAAGCTCTAACATTCTTACGACTTCTATCATCAACAGTCACATTCATAGTTAGACCCACATGTGAGGGCAGCCACATAAAATTACGCCCATTTTTGTTAACTTCACAAATAAACTCTTTAGATTCCTCTATACAATGCTCTATAAATCGATCTTACAATATCTTAGGAATCTGAAGTTTCTCTACTATCCACATAAAACATATTTTTCCCCTTAGCTTTTATCGTCCAACCAGCCAAGACTACACGAGTTTCTGTTTGGGTTGAAGAAATTTTTGTCAGATAGCGAAGTCCAGTTTTAATGTCTTGGCTGCCGGTGTAGTGTTTTGCCTGACTAATACGCCACAGCCAGCCCTTCCAACTATAGCTACTGAACTATCGCAACATATATATCGCCGGGTCACCATCTGGAGAAGACTCGGGCCGGAAGTACCGGCAAATCTCTAATGAATGAATGAATGAACATATATATATACAGTACTTGTAACATTCCCAGTAGTTCACTTGTTCTGCTACCACATATTATTACTTTAAACTGTCGGGAGTCGTTTCCAGGAGAAATTATTTCACACCATTACAAAGTTCCCGCGGTGGATGTAACTTTTTCTGTAACAGTCAACAGTCTCTTAACACATTATAGTTCTTGTTGTCGAGCGTAAGTGTTTTTAATTATCCTCTTTCGTTATATCTAAGGAATCATTCTTAATTTCTTAGTTCAACTGAGTTAGATCATTACCAGTAATCTCGTCTTATTAATCTGAGTCCAACACTGTCTCTCACACTCTCACCTTCATCCTCGTTGCTCCAACACTGTCTCTCACACTCTCACCTTCATCCTCGTTGCTCCAACACTGTCTCTCACACTCTCACCTTCATCCTCGTTGCTCCAACACTGTCTCTCACACTCTCACCTTCATCCTCGTTGCTCCAACACTGTCTCTCACACTCTCACCTTCATCCTCGTTGCTCCA
Organism: Cherax quadricarinatus; assembly: GCF_038502225.1. NCBI lineage: Eukaryota > Metazoa > Arthropoda > Malacostraca > Decapoda > Parastacidae > Cherax > Cherax quadricarinatus. Next base: position 49,261,030 of record NC_091297.1, read on the forward strand.
ACACTGTCTCTCACACTCTCACCTTCATCCTCGTTGCTCCAACACTGTCTCTCACACTCTCACCTTCATCCTCGTTACTTCACTTATCACATTTATCGAAACTCCTAAAATAAGTTTCATTGTTGCATTCTGTAATTTTCCGACTTATTTTCCCGACCTTTTGCTGTATAAAAGACAACAGTTCTATATATTACATGTACTCTAACAACACAAAATTATCAAAAATTAATAATATACTGTAACATACAAATTAGTAAGGGGTGAGACTAATAATATTGAACATTCGTAAAACTTAATAAATACATTAACTTTTTCACTAAAAGAAACTTAAAGTACTAGATTTAATTCTTTTTACTCTTTTTAAGAATAAAAATATATAGACTAAGGTGAATACCTGTCAGTGTGTACAGACTGGGAATCTATTTAAGTCTTTACTTAGGGGATATATTTATTCTGGACTGGTAGTGAACAGGTTAAGTATATCCTTCACGACCCTGGTGTAGCGGGTAAGACTGTACATCACATTAAGCTCATCAACCATATAAAGAGATGGGTTATACCGGGATGGGATTAATGAATAAATACTTCAATAAATTTAAAACCTAGTATACTTTAAAATAACAATAAAATCGTTATTAAAAAGCTGTGTGTGTTAGGCGAGACTGGGTTGGGTTGGGTTGGGTAGGAGAGGGTGAACTACTCTGTGTTGAGCGAGGCTGGGTTGGGTTGGGTTGGGTAGGAGAGGGTGAACTACTCTGTGTTGAGCGAGGCTGGGTTGGGTTGGGTTGGGTAGGAGAGGGTGAACTACTCTGTGTTGAGCGAGGCTGGGTTGGGTTGGGTGGGGTAGGAGAGGGTGAACTACTCTGTGTTGAGCGAGGCTGGGTTGGGTTGGGTTGGGTAGGAGAGGGTGAACTACTCTGTGTTGAGCGAGGCTGGGATGGGTTGGGTTGGGTAGGAGAGGGTGAACTACTCTGTGTTGAGCGAGACTGGGTTGGGTTGGGTTGGGTAGGAGAGGGTGGACTACTCTGTGTTGAGCGAGGCTGGGTTGGGTTGGGTTGGGTAGGAGTGGGTGAACTACTCTGTGTTGAGCGAGGCTGGGTTGGGTTGGGTTGGGTAGGAGAGGGTGAACTACTCTGTGTTGAGCGAGACTGGGTTGGGTTGGGTTGGGTAGGAGAGGGTGAACTACTCTGCGTTGAGCGAGACTGGGTTGGGTTGGGTTGGGTAGGAGAGGGTGAACTACTCTGTGTTGAGCGAGGCTGGGTTGGGTTGGGTTGGGTAGGAGAGGGTGAACTACTCTGTGTTGCGCGCGGCTGGGTGGGGTTGGGCTGGGTAGGAGAGGGTGAACTACTCTGTGTTGAGCGAGACTGGGTTGGGTTGGGTTGGGTAGGAGAGGGTGAACTACTCTGTGTTGAGCGAGACGGGGTTGGGTGGGGTGGGGTAGGAGAGGGTGAACTACTCTGTGTTGAGCGAGACTGGGTTGGGTTGGGTTGGGTAGGAGAGGGTGAACTACTCTGTGTTGAGCGAGACTGGGTTGGGATGGGTTGGGTAGGAGAGGGTGAACTACTCTGTGTTGAGCGAGACTGGGTAGGGTTGGGTTGGGTAGGAGAGGGTGAACTACTCTGTGTTGAGCGAGGCTGGGTTGGGTTGGGTTGGGTAGGAGAGGGTGAACTACTCTGTGTTGAGCGAGACTGGGTAGGGATGGGTTGGGTAGGAGAGGGTGAACTACTCTGTGTTGAGCGAGGCTGGGTTGGGTTGGGTTGGGTATTAGAGGGTGAACTACTCTGTGTTGAGCGAGACTGGGTTGGGTTGGGCTGGGTAGGAGAGGGTGAACTACTCTGTGTTGGGCGAGACTGGGTTGGGATGGGTTGGGTAGGAGAGGGTGAACTACTCTGTGTTGAGCGAGACTGGGTTGGGTTGGGTTGGGTAGGAGAGGGTGAACTACTCTGTGTTGAGCGAGGCTGGGTTGGGTTGGGTTGGGTAGGAGAGGGTGAACTACTCTGTGTTGAGCGAGGCTGGGTGGGGTGGGGTTGGGTAGGAGAGGGTGAACTACTCTGTGTTGAGCGAGACTGGGTTGGGATGGGTTGGGTAGGAGAGGGTGAACTACTCTGTGTTGAGCGAGACTGGGTTGGGATGGGTTGGGTAGGAGAGGGTGAACTACTCTGTGTTGAGCGAGGCTGGGTTGGGTTGGGTTGGGTAGGAGAGGGTGACCTACTCTGTGTTGAGCGAGACTGGGTTGGGTTGGGCTGAGTAGGAGAGGGTGAACTACTCTGTGTAGAGCGAGACTGGGTTGGGATGGGTTGGGTAGGAGAGGGTGAACTACTCTGTGTTGAGCGAGTCTGGGTTGGGTGGGGTTGGGTAGGAGAGGGTGAACTACTCTGTGTTGAGCGAGGCTGGGTTGGGTTGGGTTGTGTAGGAGTGGGTGAACTACTCTGTGTTGAGCGAGACTGGGTTGGGATGGGTTGGGTAGGAGAGGGTGAACTACTCTGTGTTGAGCGAGGCTGGGTTGGGTTGGGTTGGGTAGGAGAGGGTGAACTACTCTGTGTTGAGCGAGGCTGGGTTGGGTTGGGTTGGGTAGGAGAGGGTGAACTACTCTGTGTTGAGCGAGGCTGGGTTGGGTTGGGTTGGGTAGGAGAGGGTGAACTACTCTGTGTTGAGCGAGACTGGGTTGGGTTGGGTTGGGTAGGAGAGGGTGAACTACTCTGTGTTGCGCGCGACTGGGTTGGGATGGGTTGGGTAGGAGAGGGTGAACTACTCTGTGTTGAGCGAGGCTGGGTTGGGTTGGGTTGGGTAGGAGAGGGTGAACTACTCTGTGTTGAGCGAGACTGGGTTGGGTTGGGTTGTGTAGGAGAGGGTGAACTACTCTGTGTTGAGCGAGACTGGGTTGGGTTGGGTTGGGTAGGAGAGAGTGAACTACTCTGTGTTGAGCGAGGCTGGGATGGGTTGGGTAAGAGAGGGTGAACTACTCTGTGTTGAGCGAGCCTGGGTTGGGTTGGGTTGGGTAGGAGAGGGTGAACTACTCTGTGTTGAGCGAGGCTAGGTTGGGTTGGGTTGGGTAGGAGAGGGTGAACTACTCTGTGTTGAGCGAGACTGGGTTGGGTTGGGTTGGGTAGGAGAGGATGAACTACTCTGTGTTGAGCGAGGCTGGGTTGGGTTGGGCTGGGTAGGAGAGGGTGAACTACTCTGTGTTGAGCGAGGCTGGGTTGGGTTGGGTTGGGTAGGAGAGGGTGAACTACTCTGTGTTGAGCGAGACTGGGTTGGGTTGGGTTGGGTACGAGAGGGTGAACTACTCTGTGTTGTGCGTGGCTGGGTTGGGTTGGGTTGGGTAGGAGAGGGTGAACTACTCTGTGTTGATCGAGACTGGGTTGGGTTGGGTTGGGTAGGAGAGGGTGAACTACTCTGTGTTGAGCGAGACTGCGTTGGGTTGGGTTGGGTAGGAGAGGGTGAACTACTCTGCGTTGAGCGAGACTGGGTTGGGTTGGGTTGGGTAGGAGAGGGTGAACTACTCTGTGTTGAGCGAGGCTGGGTTGGGTTGGGGTGGGTAGGAGACGGTGAACTACTCTGTGTTGGGCGAGACTGGGTTGGGTTGGGTTGTGTAGGAGAGGGTGAACTACTCTGTGTTGAGCGAGACTGGGTTGGGTTGGGCTGGGTAGGAGAGGGTGAACTACTCTGTGTTGAGCGAGGCTGGGTTGGGTTGGGTTGGGTAGGAGAGGGTGAACTACTCTGTGTTGATCGAGACTGGGTTGGGTTGGGTTGGGTAGGAGAGGGTGAACTACTCTGTGTTGAGCGAGACTGGGTTGGGTTGGGTTGGGTAGGAGAGGGTGAACTACTCTGTGTTGAGCGAGACTGGGTTGGGTTGGGCTGGGTAGGAGAGGGTGAACTACTCTGTGTTGAGCGAGGCTGGGTTGGGTTGGGCTGGGTAGAAGAGGGTGAACTACTCTGTGTTGAGCGAGACTGGGTTGGGTTGGGTTGGGTAGGAGAGGGTGAACTACTCTGTGTTGAGCGAGGCTGGGTTGGGTTGGGTTGTGTAGGAGAGGGTGAACTACTCTGTGTTGAGCGAGACTGGGTTGGGTTGGGTTGGGTAGGAGAGGGTGAACTACTCTGTGTTGAGCGAGACGGGGTTGGGTTGGGTTGGGTAGGAGAGGGTGAACTACTCTGTGTTGAGCGAGGCTGGGTTGGGTTGGGTTGTGTAGGAGAGGGTGAACTACTCTGTGTTGAGCGAGACTGGGTTGGGTTGGGCTGGGTAGGAGAAGGTGAACTACTCTGTGTTGAGCGAGACTGGGTTGGGTTGGGTTGGGTAGGAGAGGGTGAACTACTCTGTGTTGAGCGAGACTGGGTTGGGAGGGGTGGGGTAGGAGAGGGTGAACTACTCTGTGTTGAGCGAGACTGGGTTGGGTTGGGTTGGGTAGGAGAGGGTGAACTACTCTGTGTTGAGCGAGGCTGGGTTGGGTTGGGTTGTGTAGGAGAGGGTGAACTACTCTGTGTTGAGCGAGACTGGGTTGGGTTGGGCTGGGTAGGAGAGGGTGAACTACTCTGTGTTGAGGTTGTCTGGGTTGGGTTGGGTTGGGTAGGAGAGGGTGAACTACTCTGTGTTGAGCGAGGCTGGGTTGGGTTGGGTTGTGTAGGAGAGGGTGAACTACTCTGTGTTGAGCGAGACTGGGTTGGGTTGGGCTGGGTAGGAGAAGGTGAACTACTCTGTGTTGAGCGAGACTGGGTTGGGTTGGGTTGGGTAGGAGAGGGTGAACTACTCTGTGTTGAGCGAGACTGGGTTGGGTTGGGTTAGGTAGGAGAGGGTGAACTACTCTGTGTTGAGCGAGACTGGGTTGGGTTGGGTTGGGTAGGAGAGCGTGAACTACTCTGTGTTGCGCGAGCCTGGGTTGGGTTGGGTTGGGTAGGAGAGGGTAAACTACTCTGTGTTGAGCGAGGCTGGGTTGGGTTGGGTTGGGTAGGAGAGGGTGAACTACTCTGTGTTGAGCGAGGCTGGGTTGGGTTGGGTTGGGTAGGAGAGGGTGAACTACTCTGTGTTGAGCGAGACTGGGTTGGGTTGGGTTGGGTAGGAGAGGGTGAACTACTCTGTGTTGAGCGAGGCTGGGTTGGGTTGGGTTGGGTTGGGTTGGGTAGGAGAGGGTGAACTACTCTGTGTTGAGCGAGACTGGGTTGGGTTGGGCTGGGTAGGAGAGGGTGAACTACTCTGTGTTGAGCGAGACTGGGTTGGGATGGGTTGGGTAGGAGAGGGTGAACTACTCTGTGTTGAGCGAGACTGGGTTGGGTTGGGTTGGGTAGGAGAGGGTGAACTACTCTGTGTTGAGCGAGGCTGGGTTGGGTTGGGTTGTGTAGGAGAGGGTGAACTACTCTGTGTTGAGCGAGACTGGGTTGGGTTGGGTTGGGTAGGAGAGGGTGAACTACTCTGTGTTGAGCGAGACTGGGTTGGGTTGGGTTGTGTAGCAGAGGGTGAACTACTCTGTGTTGAGCGAGACTGGGTTGGGTTGGGTGGGGTAGGAGAGGGTGAACTACTCTGTGTTGAGCGAGGCTGGGTTGGGTTGGGTTGTGTAGGAGAGGGTGAACTACTCTGTGTTGAGCGAGACTGGGTTGGGTTGGGCTGGGTAGGAGAGGGTGAACTACTCTGTGTTGAGCGATACTGGGTTGGGTTGGGTTGGGTAGGAGAGGGTGAACTACTCTGTGTTGAGCGAGACTGGGTTGGGTTGGGCTGGGTAGGAGAGGGTGAACTACTCTGTGTTGAGCGAGACTGGGTTGGGTTGGGTTGGGTAGCAGAGGGTGAACTACTCTGTGTTGAGCGATACTGGGTTGGGTTGGGTTGGGTAGGAGAGGGTGAACTACTCTGTGTTGAGCGAGGCTGGGTTGGGTTGGGTTGTGTAGGAGAGGGTGAACTACTCTGTGTTGAGCGAGACTGGGTTGGGTTGGGCTGGGTAGGAGAGGGTGAACTACTCTGTGTTGAGCGAGACTGGGTTGGGTTGGGTTGGGTAGGAGAGGGTGAACTACTCTGTGTTGAGCGAGACTGGGTTGGGTGGGGCTGGGTAGGAGAGGGTGAACTACTCTGTGTTGAGCGAGGCTGGGTTGGGTTGGGAGGGGTAGGAGAGGGTGAAATACTCTGTGTTGAGCGAGGCTGGGTTGGGTTGGGTTGGGTAGGAGAGGGTGAACTACTCTGTGTTGAGCGAGGCTGGGTTGGGTTGGGCTGGGTAGGAGACGGTGAACTACTCTGTGTTGATCGAGGCTGGGTTGGGTTGGGTTGGGTAGGAGAGGGTGAACTACTCTGCGTTGAGCGAGGCTGGGTTGGGTTGGGTTGGGTAGGAGAGGGTGAACTACTCTGTGTTGAGCGAGACTGGGTTGGGTTGGGTTGTGTAGGAGAGGGTGAACTACTCTGTGTTGAGCGAGACTGGGTTGGGTTGGGTTGTGTAGGAGAGGGTGAACTACTCTGTGTTGAGCGAGACTGGGTTGGGTTGGGTTGGGTAGGAGAGGGTGAACTACTCTGTGTTGAGCGAGGCTGGGTTGGTTTGGGTTGGGTAGGAGAGGGTGAACTACTCTGTGTTGAGCGAGATTGGGTTGGGTTGGGTTTGGTAGGAGAGGGTGAACTACTCTGTGTTGAGCGAGACTGGGTTGGGTTGGGTTGGGTAGGAGAGGTTGAACTACTCTGTGTTGAGCGAGGCTGGGTTGGGTTGGGTTGGGTAGGAGAGGGTGAACTACTCTGTGTTGAGCGAGACTGGGTGGGGTTGGGTTGGGTAGGAGAGGGTGAACTACTCTGTGTTGAGCGAGGCTGGGTTGGGTTGGGTTGGGTAGGAGAGGGTGAACTACTCTGTGTTGAGCGAGGCGGGGTTGGGTTGGGTTGGGTAGGAGAGGGTGAACTACTCTGTGTTGAGCGAGGCTGGGTTGGGTTGGGTTGGGTAGGAGAGGGTGAACTACTCTGTGTTGAGCGAGACTGGGTTGGGTTGGGTTGGGTAGGAGAGGGTGAACTACTCTGTGTTGAGCGAGACTGGGTTGGGATGGGTTGGGTAGGAGAGGGTGTACTACTCTGTGTTGAGCGAGGCTGGGTTGGGTTGGGTTGGGTAGGAGAGGGTGAACTACTCTGTGTTGAGCGAGACTGGGTTGGGTTGGGCTGGGTTGGAGAGGGTGAACTACTCTGTTTTGTGCGAGACGGGGTTGGGTTGGGTTGGGTAGGAGAGAGTGAACTACTCTGTGTTGAGCGAGGCTGGGATGGGTTGGGTAGGAGAGGGTGAACTACTCTGTGTTGAGCGAGACTGGGTTGGGTTGGGTTGGGTAGGAGAGGGTGAACTACTCTGTGTTGAGCGAGGCTAGGTTGGGTTGGGTTGGGTAGGAGAGGGTGAACTACTCTGTGTTGAGCGAGACTGGGTTGGGTTGGGTTGGGTAGGAGAGGATGAACTACTCTGTGTTGAGCGAGGCTGGGTTGGGTTGGGATGGGTAGGAGAGGGTGAACTACTCTGTGTTGAGCGAGGCTGGGTTGGGTTGGGTTGGGTAGGAGAGGGTGAACTACTCTGTGTTGAGCGAGACTGGGTTGGGTTGGGTTGGGTAGGAGAGGGTGAACTACTCTGTGTTGAGCGAGGCTGGGTTGGGTTGGGTTGGGTAGGAGAGGGTGAACTACTCTGTGTTGAGCGAGGCTGGGTTGGGTTGGGTTGGGTAGGAGAGGGTGAACTACTCTGTGTTGAGCGAGACTGCGTTGGGTTGGGTTGGGTAGGAGAGGGTGAACTACTCTGTGTTGAGCGAGACTGGGTTGGGTTGGGTTGGGTAGGAGAGGGTGAACTACTCTGTGTTGAGCGAGGCTGGGTTGGGTTGGGTTGGGTAGGAGAGGGTGAACTACTCTGTGTTGAGCGAGGCTGGGTTGGGATGTGTTGGGTAGGAGAGGGTGAACTACTCTGTGTTGAGCGAGGCTGGGTTGGGTTGGGTTGGGTAGGAGAGGGTGAACTACTCTGTGTTGAGCGAGACTGGGTTGGGTTGGGTTGGGTAGGAGAGGGTGAACTACTCTGTGTTGAGCGAGGCTGGGTTGGGTTGGGTTGGGTAGGAGAGGGTGAACTACTCTGTGTTGAGCGAGACTGGGTTGGGTTGGGTTGTGTAGGAGAGGGTGAACTACTCTGTGTTGAGCGAGACTGGGTTGGGTTGGGCTGGGTAGGAGAGGGTGAACTACTCTGTGTTGAGCGAGGCTGGGTTGGGTTGGGTTGGGTAGGAGAGGGTGAACTACTCTGTGTTGAGCGAGACTGGGTTGGGTTGGGTTGGGTAGGAGAGGGTGAACTACTCTGTGTTGAGCGAGACTGGGTTGGGTTGGGTTGGGTAGGAGAGGGTGAACTACTCTGTGTTGAGCGAGACTGGGTTGGGTTGGGCTGGGTAGGAGAGGGTGAACTACTCTGTGTTGAGCGAGGCTGGGTTGGGTTGGGCTGGGTAGAAGAGGGTGAACTACTCTGTGTTGAGCGAGACTGGGTTGGGTTGGGTTGGGTAGGAGAGGGTGAACTACTCTGTGTTGAGCGAGGCTGGGTTGGGTTGGGTTGTGTAGGAGAGGGTGAACTACTCTGTGTTGAGCGAGTCTGGGTTGGGTTGGGTTGGCTAGGAGAGGGTGAACTACTCTGTGTTGAGCGAGGCTGGGTTGGGTTGGGTTGGGTAGGAGAGGATGAACTACTCTGTGTTGAGCGAGGCTGGGTTGGGTTGGGCTGGGTAGGAGAGGGTGAACTACTCTGTGTTGAGCGAGGCTGGGTTGGGTTGGGTTGGGTAGGAGAGGGTGAACTACTCTGTGTTGAGCGAGACTGGGTTGGGTTGGGTTGGGTAGGAGAGGGTGAACTACTCTGTGTTGAGCGAGGCTGGGTTGGGTTGGGTTGGGTAGGAGAGGGTGAACTACTCTGTGTTGAGCGAGGCTGGGTTGTGTTGGGTTGGGTAGGAGAGGGTGAACTACTCTGTGTTGAGCGAGACTGCGTTGGGTTGGGTTGGGTAGGAGAGGGTGAACTACTCTGTGTTGAGCGAGACTTGGTTGGGTTGGGTTGGGTAGGAGAGGGTGAACTACTCTGTGTTGAGCGAGGCTGGGTTGGGTTGGGTTGGGTAGGAGAGGGTGAACTACTCTGTGTTGAGCGAGGCTGGGTTGGGATGTGTTGGGTAGGAGAGGGTGAACTACTCTGTGTTGAGCGAGGCTGGGTTGGGTTGGGTTGGGTAGGAGAGGGTGAACTACTCTGTGTTGAGCGAGACTGGGTTGGGTTGGGTTGGGTAGGAGAGGGTGAACTACTCTGTGTTGAGCGAGGCGGGGTGGGGTTGGGTTGGGTAGGAGAGGGTGAACTACTCTGTGTTGAGCGAGACTGGGTTGGGTTGGGTTGTGTAGGAGAGGGTGAACTACTCTGTGTTGAGCGAGACTGGGTTGGGTTGGGCTGGGTAGGAGAGGGTGAACTACTCTGTGTTGAGCGAGGCTGGGTTGGGTGGGGTTGGGTAGGAGAGGGTGAACTACTCTGTGTTGAGCGAGACTGGGTTGGGTTGGGTTGGGTAGGAGAGGGTGAACTACTCTGTGTTGAGCGAGACTGGGTTGGGTTGGGTTGGGTAGGAGAGGGTGAACTACTCTGTGTTGAGCGAGACTGGGTTGGGTTGGGCTGGGTAGGAGAGGGTGAACTACTCTGTGTTGAGCGAGGCTGGGTTGGGTTGGGCTGGGTAGAAGAGGGTGAACTACTCTGTGTTGAGCGAGACTGGTTTGGGTTGGGTTGGGTAGGAGAGGGTGAACTACTCTGTGTTGAGCGAGGCTGGGTTGGGTTGGGTTGTGTAGGAGAGGGTGAACTACTCTGTGTTGAGCGAGACTGGGTTGGGTTGGGTTGGCTAGGAGAGGGTGAACTACTCTGTGTTGAGCGAGACTGGGTTGGGTTGGGTTGGGTAGGAGAGGGTGAACTACTCTGTGTTGAGCGAGGCTGGGTTGGGTTGGGTTGTGTAGGAGAGGGTGAACTACTCTGTGTTGAGCGAGACTGGGTTGGGTTGGGCTGGGTAGGAGAAGGTGAACTACTCTGTGTTGAGCGAGACTGGGTTGGGTTGGGTTGGGTAGGAGAGGGTGAACTACTCTGTGTTGAGCGAGGCTGGGTTGGGTTGGGTTGTGTAGGAGAGGGTGAACTACTCTGCGTTGAGCGAGACTGGGTTGGGTTGGGCTGGGTAGTAGAGGGTGAACTACTCTGTGTTGAGCGAGACTGGGTTGGGTTGGGTTGGGTAGGAGAGGGTGAACTACTCTGTGTTGAGCGAGACTGGGTTGGGTTGGGTTGGGTAGGAGAGGGTGAACTACTCTGTGTTGAGCGAGACTGAGTTGGGTTGGGGTGGGTAGGAGAGGGTGAACTACTCTGTGTTGAGCGAGACTGGGTTGGGTTGGGTTGGGTAGGAGAGGGTGAACTACTCTGTGTTGAGCGAGGCTGGGTTGGGTTGGGTTGTGTAGGAGAGGGTGAACTACTCTGTGTTGAGCGAGACTGGGTAGGGTTGGGTTGGGTAGGAGAGGGTGAACTACTCTGTGTTGAGCGAGACTGGGTTGGGTTGGGTTGGGTAGGAGAGGGTGAACTACTCTGTGTTGAGCGAGGCTGCGTTGGGTTGGGTTGTGTAGGAGAGGGTGAACTACTCTGTGTTGAGCGAGACTGGGTTGGGTTGGGCTGGGTAGGAGAGGGTGAACTACTCTGTGTTGAGCGAGACTGGGTTGGGTTGGGTTGGGTAGGAGAGGGTGAACTACTCTGTGTTGAGCGAGGCTGGGTTGGGTGGGGTGGTGTAGGAGAGGGTGAACTACTCTGTGTTGAGCGAGACTGGGTTGGGTTGGGCGGGGTAGGAGAGGGTGAACTACTCTGTGTTGAGCGAGACTGGGTTGGGTTGGGTTGGGTAGGAGAGGGTGAACTACTCTGCGTTGAGCGAGACTGGGTTGGGTTGGGTTGGGTAGGAGAGGGTGAACTACTCTGTGTTGAGCGAGACTGGGTTGGGTTGGGTTGGGTAGGAGAGGGTGAACTACTCTGTGTTGAGCGAGGCTGGGTTGGGTTGGGTTGGGTAGGAGAGGGTAAACTACTCTGTTTTGAGCGAGGCGGGGTTGGGTTGGGTTGGGTAGGAGAGGGTGAACTACTCTGTGTTGAGCGAGGCTGGGTTGGGTTGGGTTGGGTAGGAGAGGGTGAACTACTCTGTGTTGAGCGAGACTGGGTTGGGTTGGGTTGGGTAGGAGAGGGTGAACTACTCTGTGTTGAGCGAGGCTGGGTTGGGTTGGGTTGGGTAGGAGAGGGTGAACTACTCTGTGTTGAGCGAGACTGGGTTGGGTTGGGCTGGGTAGCAGAGGGTGAACTACTCTGTGTTGAGCGAGACTGGGTTGGGTTGGGTTGGGTAGGAGAGGGTGAACTACTCTGTGTTGAGCGAGACTGGGTTGGGTTGGGTTGGGTAGGAGAGGGTGAACTACTCTGTGTTGAGCGAGGCTGGGTTGGGTTGGGTTGTGTAGGAGAGGGTGAACTACTCTGTGTTGAGCGAGACTGGGTTGGGTTGGGCTGGGTAGGAGAGGGTGAACTACTCTGTGTTGAGCGAGCCGGGGTGGGGTTGGGTGGGGTAGGAGAGGGTGAACTACTCTGTGTTGAGCGAGGCTGGGTTGGGTTGGGTTGTGTAGGAGGGTGAACTACTCTGTGTTGAGCGAGACTGGGTTGGGTTGGGCTGGGTAGGAGAGGGTGAACTACTCTGTGTTGAGCGAGACTGGGTTGGGTTGGGTTGGGTAGGAGAGGGTGAACTACTCTGTGTTGAGCGAGACTGGGTTGGGTTGGGTTGAATAGGAGAGGGTGAACTACTCTGTGTTGAGCGAGGCTGGGTTGGGTTGGGTTGTGTAGGAGAGGGTGAACTACTCTGTGTTGAGCGAGACGGGGTTGGGTTGGGCTGGGTAGGAGAGGGTGAACTACTCTGTGTTGAGCGAGACTGGGTTGGGTTGGGTTGGTTAGGAGTGGGTGAACTACTCTGTGTTGAGCGAGGCTGGGTTGGGTTGGGTTGGGTAGGAGAGGGTGAACTACTCTGTGTTGAGCGAGACTGGGTTGGGTTGGGTTGGGTAGGAGAGGGTGAACTACTCTGTGTTGAGCGAGGCTGGGTTGGGTTGGGTTGGGTAGGAGAGGGTGAACTACTCTGTGTTGAGCGAGAGTGGGTTGGGTTGGGTTGGGTAGGAGAGGGTGAACTACTCTGTGTTGAGCGAGACTGGGTTGGGTTGGGTTGGGTAGGAGAGGGTGAACTACTCTGTGTTGAGCGAGACTGGGTTGGGTTGGGATGGGTAGGAGAGGGTGAACTACTCTGTGTTGAGCGAGACTGGGTTGGGTTGGGTTGTGTAGGAGAGGGTGAACTACTCTGTGTTGAGCGAGGCTGGGTTGGGTTGGGTTGGGTAGGAGAGGGTGAACTACTCTGTGTTGAGCGAGACTGGGTTGGGTTGGGTTGGGTAGGAGAGGGTGAACTACTCTGTGTTGAGCGAGGCTGGGTTGGGTGGGGTTGGGTAGGAGAGGGTGAACTACTCTGTGTTGAGAGACTGGGTTGGGTTGGGTTGGGTAGGAGAGGGTGAACTACTCTGTGTTGAGCGAGAGTGGGTTGGGTTGGGTTGGGTAGGAGAGGGTGAACTACTCTGTGTTGAGCGAGGCTGGGTTGGGTTGGGATGGGTAGGAGAGGGTGAAATACTCTGTTTTGAGCGAGGCTGGGTTGGGTTGGGTTGGGTAGGAGAGGGTGAACTACTCTGTGTTGAGCGAGGCTGGGTTGGGTTGGGCTGGGTAGGAGAGGGTGAACTACTCTGTGTTGAGCGAGGCTGGGTTGGGTTGGGTTGGGTAGGAGAGGGTGAACTACTCTGTGTTGAGCGAGGCTGGGTTGGGTTGGGTTGGGTAGGAGAGGGTGAACTACTCTGTGTTGAGCGAGACTGGGTTGGGTTGGGTTGTGTAGGAGAGGGTGAACTACTCTGTGTTGAGCGAGACTGGGTTGGGTTGGGTTGTGTAGGAGAGGGTGAACTACTCTGTGTTGAGCGAGACTGGGTTGGGTTGGGTTGGGTAGGAGAGGGTGAACTACTCTGTGTTGAGCGAGGCTGGGTTGGGTTGGGTTGGGTAGGAGAGGGTGAACTACTCTGTGTTGAGCGAGACTGGGTTGGGTTGGGTTGGGTAGGAGAGGGTGAACTACTCTGTGTTGAGCGAGCCTGGGTTGGGTTGGGTTGGGTAGGAGAGGGTGAACTACTCTGTGTTGAGCGAGACTGGGTTGGGTTGGGTTGGGTAGGAGAGGGTGAACTACTCTGTGTTGAGCGAGACTGGGTTGGGTTGGGTTGGGTAGGAGAGGGTGAACTACTCTGTGTTGAGCGAGACTGGGTTGGGTTGGGTTGGGTAGGAGAGGGTGAACTACTCTGTGTTGAGCGAGACTGCGTTGGGTTGGGTTGTGTAGGAGAGGGTGAACTACTCTGTGTTGAGCGAGGCTGGGTTGGGTTGGGTTGGGTAGGAGAGGGTGAACTACTCTGTGTTGAGCGAGACTGGGTTGGGTTGGGTTGGGTAGGAGAGGGTGAACTACTCTGTGTTGAGCGAGGCTGGGTTGGGTTGGGTTGGGTAGGAGAGGGTGAACTACTCTGTGTTGAGCGAGGCTGGGTTGGGTTGGGTTGGGTAGGAGAGGGTGAACTACTCTGTGTTGAGCGAGACTGGGTTGGGTTGGGTTGTGTAGGAGAGGGTGAACTACTCTGTGTTGAGCGAGGCTGGGTTGGGTTGGGTTGGGTAGGAGAGGGTGAACTACTCTGTGTTGAGCGAGACTGGGTTGGGTTGGGCTGGGTAGGAGAGGGTGAACTACTCTGTGTTGAGCGAGGCTGGGTTGGGTTGTGTTGGGTAGGAGACGGTGAACTACTCTGTGTTGAGCGAGACTGGGTTGGGTTGGGTTGGGTAGGAGAGGGTGAACTACTCTGTGTTGAGCGAGGCTGGGTTGGGTTGGGCTGGGTAGGAGAGGGTGAACTACTCTGTGTTGAGCGAGGCTGGGTTGGGTTGGGTTGGGTAGGAGAGGGTGAACTACTCTGTGTTGAGCGAGGCTGGGTTGGGTTGGGTTGGGTAGGAGAGGGTGAACTACTCTGTGTTGAGCGAGGCTGGGTTGGGTTGGGTTGGGTAGGAGAGGGTGAACTACTCTGTGTTGAGCGAGGCTGGGTTGGGTTGGGTTGGGTAGGAGAGGGTGAACTACTCTGTGTTGAGCGAGGCTGGGTTGGGTTGGGTTGGGTAGGAGAGGGTGAACTACTCTGTGTTGCGCGAGGCTGGGTGGGGTTGGGTTGGGTAGGAGAGGGTGAACTACTCTGTGTTGAGCGAGGCTGGGTTGGGTTGGGTTGGGTAGGAGAGGGTGAACTACTCTGTGTTGAGCGAGACTGGGTTGGGTTGGGTTGGGTAGG
>NC_091297.1:49282873-49290373 GCF_038502225.1 Cherax quadricarinatus
AGTTAGCAGACAGTACCACTTAACAGTGTTGATAGTTAGCAGACAGTACCACTTAACAGTGTTGATAGTTAGCAGACAGCACCACTTAGCAGTGTTGATAGCAGACAGCACCACTTAACAGTGTTGATAGTTAGCAGACAGCACCACTTAGCAGTGTTGATAGCACACAGCACCACTTAACAGTGTTGATAGTTAGCAGACAGCACCACTTAGCAGTGTTGATAGTTAGCAGACAGTACCACTTAACAGTGTTGATAGTTAGCAGACAGTACCACTTAACAGTGTTGATAGTTAGCAGACAGTACCACTTAACAGTGTTGATAGTTAGCAGACAGTACCACTTAACAGTGTTGATAGTTAGCAGACAGCACCACTTAACAGTGTTGATAGTTAGCAGACAGTACCACTTAACAGTGTTGATAGTTAGCAGACAGTGCCGCTTAACAGTGTTGATAGTTAGCAGACAGTACCACTTAACAGTGTTGATAGTTAGCCGACAGTACCACTTAACAGTGTTGATAGTTAGCAGACAGTACCACTTAACAGTGTTGATAACAGACAGCACCACATAACAGTGTTGATAGTTAGCAGACAGCACAAGTTGATAACAGACAGCACCACATAACAGTGTTGATAGTTAGCAGACAGCACAACTTAGCAGTGTTGATAGCAGACAGCACCACTTAGCAGTGTTGATAGCAGACAGCACCACTTAGCAGTGTTGATAGTTAGCAGACAGCACCACTTAGCAGTGTTGATAGTTAGCAGACAGCACCACTTAACAGTGTTGATAGTTAGCAGACAGCACCACTTAACAGTGTTGATAGTTAGCAGACAGCACCACTTAGCAGTGTTGATATTTAGCAGACAGCACCACTTAACCGTGTTAATAGTTAGCAGACAGCACCACTTAACAGTGTTGATAGTTAGCAGACAGTACCATTTAACAGTGTTGATAGTTAGCAGACAGCACCACTTAACAGTGTTGATAGTTAGCAGACAGTACCACTTAACAGTGTTGATAGTTAGCAGACAGCACCACTTAACAGTGTTGATAGTTAGCAGGCAGCACAACTTAGCAGTGTTGATAGCAGACAGTACCACTTAGCAGTGTTGATAGTTAGCAGACAGCACCACTTAGCAGTGTTGATAGTTAGCAGACAGCACCACTTAGCAGTGTTGATAGCAGACAGCACCACTTTGCTGTCTTGATAGTTAGCAGACAGCACCACTTTGCTGTCTTGATAGTTAGCAGACAGCACCACTTAGCAGTGTTGATAGCAGACAGCACCACTTTGCTGTCTTGATAGTTAGCAGACAGCACCACTTAGCAGTGTTGATAGTTAGCAGACAGCACCACTTAGCAGTCTTGAGAGTTCGCAGACAGCACCACTTAGCAGTCTTGAGAGTTGGCAGACAGCACCACTTAGCAGTCTTGAGAGTTAGCAGACAGCACCACTTAGCAGTCTTGAGAGTTAGCAGGCAGCACCACTTAGCAGTCTTGAAAGTTAGCAGACAGCATCACTTAGCTGTCTTGAGAGTTAGCAGACAGCACCACTTAGCAGTCTTGATAGTTAGCAGGCAGCACCACTTAGCAGTCTTGATAGTTAGCAGACAGCACCACTTAGCAGTCTTGAGAGTTAGCAGACAGCACCACTTAGCAGTCTTGATAGTTAGCAGACAGCACCACTTAGCAGTCTTGAGAATTAGCAGACAGCATCACTTAGCAGTCTTGAGAGTTAGCAGACAGCACCACTTAGCTGTCTTGAGAGTTAGCAGACAGCACCTCTTAGCATTCTTGAGAGTTAGCAGACAGCACCACTTAGCAGTCTTGAGAGTTAGCAGACAACACCACTTAGCAGTCTTGATAGTTAGCAGACAGCACCACTTAGCAGTCTTGAGAGTTAGCAGACAGCACCACTTAGCAGTCTTGAGAATTAGCAGACAGCATCACTTAGCAATCTTGAGAGTTAGCAGAGAGCACCACTTAGCTGTCTTGAGAGAGCAGGCAGCACCACTTAGCAGTCTTGAGAATTAGCAGACAGCATCACTTAGCAGTCTTGAGAGTTAGCAGAGAGCACCACTTAGCTGTCTTCAGAGAGCAAGCAGCACCACTTAGCAGCCTTGAGAGTTAGCAGACAGCACCACTTAGCAATCTTGAGAGTTATCAGACAGCACCACTTAGCAGTCTTGAGAGTTAGCAGACAACACCACTTAGCAGTCTTGATAGTTAGCAGACAGCACCACTTAGCAGTCTTGAGAGTTAGCAGACAGCACCACTTAGCAGTCTTGAGAATTAGCAGACAGCATCACTTAGCAGTCTTGAGAGTTAGCAGAGAGCACCACTTAGCTGTCTTGAGAGAGCAGGCAGCACCACTTAACAGCCTTGAGAGTTAGCAGGGAGCACAAGAGTTAGCAGAGAGCACGATAAAACACCCAGTGGTGGTGAAAGTTAGTATGGAGCACACAACACTTAGTAGTCGTGAAAGTTAACAGAGAGCAGAAGAGAAGACGCTGGAGTCTTGAAAGTTAGCAGAAAGTAAGTAATAAACAGTAATGGAGTAAATTTTAGGATCCTTCAGGTTAATGTGAGTTTTCCGGTGTTATTCAGATAATTTTTTTAAGTGTTCCGCAGTCAGTAATGTTTGTAGAGAGTTGACTCTCTATGTTTATCTTCCTAGTTTGTCTTAGAAAATGTTTGTTATAAATACCACTTTAGCTGATGTGAGTGTGTGCAGCTTCCACTGACTTATCCTTTTACTGCTCCTTCCATTTATCCCTTTTAGCCCTGAATTATGAAAGGCATATTGGTTTGTTCTCATTTGTTGATATGTTGTGTGAGGCAGAGAGCTGCCAGAGTTACCGGATACACAATCAAGTAGGTGTTTAGCAGGTAGCGAAGGTTCCTCCAGTTTTCTATGGCTTCCAACTGTTACCAGTACATTGTTATAGTTTTAGAAATAAGCTGGGAACCTGAAATTCCGTCAGAGCTAAAAGGGTTATAATAATAAATTTGTAGTTTGGAGACCAGTGGGTCTGTAAACTGCGGTCTGCTTGTAACATTTTATGTCAATTTTTTTTCAAATTTGAATTCTAATCTTTTCATTTTTCAGATGTGCCCTTCTGTCATGGAAGGAAAAAGGAAAAGAACGGTGCAGAGTGTCGCCTGTTTATTGCAGCCTCGAGCGTGAAGTACTTCTTTGTAGAAGCAGGTAATAAAGCCTTGTGTGTCGTATGTCACGAAACTGTTACATGTGCGTCGGCACTATGAGGCCAAACATAAACAAAGTTATTTCCTTTTCTCAGGAACACAGCGTGCGGAAAATCTGAATCAATATAATGCAGGTTTTTTTTACGCAGAAGAGAACTGAAAATGAAGCTTCAGCCAGGCCAGTTACAGAGTAGCTTATGTGTTGGCTAAAAGAGGAAAGCCATTTACCAATGGAGGTCTGATCAACGAGTGTATGATGGAAGCAGCGGGAGAGTTGTGTCCATAAAAAGCAAGTCTGTTCAAAATCTTGTCTTGCGCCAAATATTGTTGCTCGTAGAAATGAGAATATAAGAAGCGATATATTTCATCAAATTACAAAGAACGAAATTTTTATTTTTATTCTCTTGCACTTGATTAATCGAATAATGTGAGTGACACATAACAACACTAGTATTCATCCGTGGCGTCAACAATGAATTTAATGTCACACAAGAACCAGCATCAGTGCCCAGCATGCGCAGTACAAGAACCTTACAAGATATCTTCAAAGAACTGCAAAAAAAATGTATTAAATTATAATCTGGAGTGGAATAAACTGCAATGTGTGACAAGTGATGGAGGAAAGATCATGTTTGAGGTAAGAAAGGTTGGGCTGGTCAAATCACAAAAGCTTGTGAGGATGGTGGATTCTCAAAGCTTATGTTTCTACATTGTGTTATATGGTGGCCCGGTGGTCTGGTGGCTACAGCTCCCGCTTCACACACGGAGGGCCCGGGTTCGATTCCCGGTGGGTAGAAACATTTCGACACGTTTCCTTACACCTGTTGTCCTGTTCACCTAGCAGCAAATAGGTACCTGGGTGTTAGTCGACTGGTGTGGGTCGCATCCTGGGGGACAAGATTAAGGACCCCAATGGAAATAAGTTAGACAGTCCTCGATGACGCACTGACTTTCTTGGGTTATCCTGGGTGGCTAACCCTCCGGGGTTAAAAATCCGAACGAAATCTTATCTTATCTTATCTTAACAGCAAACATTGTGTGGAAAATATGCGGATATGTCTTGCGTTCTGAAACCTGTTGTTTCACCAGTGAATTTCATTCTATCTCATCGCCAGTTTCGTGATTTTCTGAAGCAGATTCTGAGTTGACTTGCCTTATTATATACCAGTTCGATGGCTTAGTTTTGGAAATATTTTATCGCGGTTCTTTCAGCTCGGAAAGGAAATTGATTCATTTCTCACAAGGAAGAATCGACGCGAACCACTTTTATCAAACACTGACTGGCTTTGGAAATTGGCATTTTTTGCAGATGTGGCAAGTCATATGAAACAACAGAATCTGAAGTTGAAAGCTGAAACAAATTGGATTCGTTATCTATTCATGCATGTCAAGACATTCAGGGCAAAACTGAATTTTCCCACATTGTGAAAAATTTCATGAAGAAAGTGGAGCAGAATTTCCTTCTTCATTTGCGACAGAAATTATGACTTACAAAAAACAGTTTCAGAAGCGATTTTCTGATCTTGATGGAAAAGTAGATGATAAAAAATTATTTCAAAATCCATTGAACTGCAGTACTGAAACATTCCCAGGTCAGTTTCATATGGAAATTATTAATCTCTACTCAGATAACACGCTGAAAGTATAAAGAAAGAAATCTGATCCAGTTTTACAAATCTTCACTGCTTGAACTTCAAGTTTCAAAGTTTGAAGCGATTTTCTTGTGGATTCGTATCAGTTTTTTTGGTACAACATTCCTTTATGGACAAACATTTTCAAAAATGAAGCATGTCAAGTCCAAATATCCCACAAATTAATCTGATGATTATTTGAATTCCATTCTAATAACTGACTTCTCAAACTTGAAACCTCAGTTCAGCAATATTTTGAAATTAATACAAAAAATACTACTTCCATCATTCTCATTATTCTTGTGTCAGCTTTTCTCATCTGCAGTTCAGTAATTGTTTACACTGTCAGAGTATTGACTTATGTTTGACATATTTTCTCATTATGTATCATTTCTCAGTGTAAGCATGGTATTGTTCTTCGTAATTGTCACATGTCTCTTTTGGTCTGAATCATATCATGATGATTACAAAAATGATCCAAATAAAACTTGTGTGTAAGGGCCACATCGCATGATGTGGCCCTCGTAGTGAAAAGTTTGGAGATCCCGGGATGAGACCAATTATACATATGAATCAAGATGTATTTCTGAGAAATAGTATTGTCATATAGATAAAATGTGGAAAAAGACATTTATGTACAGTTTACAACATTTATTAAAGCCAAAAATGGCTTATTCAGTCCTAATACAGAGATAAATTAGAAACCGCTATATATAGTGGCACGAGTCAGATGGAGAACTGAGAGGGTACTGGTAGTACAACTATAATGAGATGGTCAGGTGGAGAGCTGGGAGGGTAGCAGTTGTACAACTATGGTGAGATGGTCAGGTGGAGAGCTGGGAGGGTAGCAGTTGTACAACTATGGTGAGATGGTCAGCAGTAGTACAACTATGGTGAGATGGTCAGGTGGAGAGCTGGGAGGGTAGCAGTTGTACAACTATGGTGAGATGGTCAGGTGGAGAGCTGGGAGGGTAGCAGTTGTACAACTATGGTGAGATGGTCAGCAGTAGTACAACTATGGTGAGATGGTCAGGTGGAGAGCTGGGAGGGTAGCAGTTGTACAACTATGGTGAGATGGTCAGCAGTAGTACAACTACGATGAGATGGTCAGGTGGAGAGCTGGGAGGGTAGCAGTTGTACAACTATGGTGAGATGGTCAGGTGGAGAGCTGGGAGGGTAGCAGTTGTACAACTATGGTGAGATGGTCAGCAGTAGTACAACTATGGTGAGATGGTCAGGTGGAGAGCTGGGAGGGTAGCAGTTGTACAACTATGGTGAGATGGTCAGGTGGAGAGCTGGGAGGGTAGCAGTTGTACAACTATGGTGAGATGGTCAGGTGGAGAGCTGGGAGGGTAGCAGTTGTACAACTATGGTGAGATGGTCAGGTGGAGAGCTGGGAGGGTAGCAGTTGTACAACTATGGTGAGATGGTCAGCAGTAGTACAACTATGGTGAGATGGTCAGGTGGAGAGCTGGGAGGGTAGCAGTTGTACAACTATGGTGAGATGGTCAGGTGGAGAGCTGGGAGGGTAGCAGTTGTACAACTATGGTGAGATGGTCAGCAGTAGTACAACTATGGTGAGATGGTCAGGTGGAGAGCTGGGAGGGTAGCAGTTGTACAACTATGGTGAGATGGTCAGCAGTAGTACAACTATGGTGAGATGGTCAGGTGGAGAGCTGAGAGGGTACTGGTAGTACAACTATAATGAGATGGTCAGGTGGAGAGCTGGGAGGGTACTGGTAGTACAACTATAATGAGATGGTCAGGTGGAGAGCTGGGAGGGTAGCAGTAGTACAACTATGGTGAGATGGTCAGGTGGAGAGCTGGGAGGGTAGCAGTTGTACAACTATGGTGAGATGGTCAGGTGGAGAGCTGGGAGGGTAGCAGTTGTACAACTATGGTGAGATGGTCAGGTGGAGAGCTGAGAGGGTAGCAGTTGTACAACTATGGTGAGATGGTCAGCAGTTGTACAACTATGGTGAGATGGTCAGGTGGAGAGCTGGGAGGGTAGCAGTTGTACAACTATGGTGAGATGGTCAGCAGTAGTACAACTATGGTGAGATGGTCAGGTGGAGAGCTGGGAGGGTAGCAGTTGTACAACTATGGTGAGATGGTCAGGTGGAGAGCTGGGAGGGTAGCAGTTGTACAACTATGGTGAGATGGTCAGGTGGAGAGCTGAGAGGGTAGCAGTTGTACAACTATGGTGAGATGGTCAGGTGGAGAGCTGGGAGGGTAGCAGTTGTACAACTATGGTGAGATGGTCAGCAGTTGTACAACTATGGTGAGATGGTCAGGTGGAGAGCTGGGAGGGTAGCAGTTGTACAACTATGGTGAGATGGTCAGGTGGAGAGCTGGGAGGGTAGCAGTTGTACAACTATGGTGAGATGGTCAGGTGGAGAGCTGGGAGGGTAGCAGTAGTACAACTATGGTGAGATGGTCAGGTGGAGAGCTGGGAGGGTAGCAGTAGTACAACTATGGTGAGATGGTCAGGTGGAGAGCTGGGAGGGTAGCAGTTGTACAACTATGGTGAGATGGTCAGGTGGAGAGCTGGGAGGGTAGCAGTTGTACAACTATGGTGAGATGGTCAGGTGGAGAGCTGGGAGGGTAGCAGTTGTACAACTATGGTGAGATGGTCAGGTGGAGAGCTGGGAGGGTAGC
>NC_091297.1:49295373-49385373 GCF_038502225.1 Cherax quadricarinatus
CCATTTTGCGCCGCCACATTTTTCATTTTCACAAACGAAACAGTAGGTCGACTATAATGACATTCATCCTTTCTGCAGAGTGTTTCTGGTACAATGAACGTTTATTATTGCTGGTTCAATGAACACTGATCGCTGATGGTACAATGAACGTTCATCACTGCTCGTACAATGAACGTTCATCACTCCTGGTACAATAAACGTTCATCGCAGCTGATGTAATGAACGTTCATCACAGCTGATGTAATGAACGTTCATCACTGCTCGCACAATGAAGGCTCTCACTGTTGGTACATTGAACGTTCATCACTGCAGGTACAAACAACGTTCATCAATATAAGTACAATGAACGTTCGTCACTGTTTTTTAACGAACGTTCACCACTGCTAGTGCAGTGAACGTTCACAACTGCTCGTACAATGAACGTTGAGCGTTCATCACTGCAGGTACAATCAACGTTCATCAATAGAGGCATAATGAACGTTCATCACTGTTGGAATAATGAACGTTCGTCACTGCGTTTTTAATGAACGTTCACCACTGCTGGTACAGTGAACGTTCACAACTGCTCGTACAATGAACGTTTATCACTGCTGGTACAATGAACGTTCATCACTGCTGGTACAATAACCGCTCATCACTGCTGGTACAATCAACGTTCATCACTGTTGGTACAATCAACGTTCATCACTGCTAGCACAATCAACGTTCATCACTGTTGGTACAATCAACCTTCATTTCTGATATAATGAACGTTCATCACTGTAAGAATAATGAACTTTTTCACTGCTTGTTTAATGAACGTTCATTACTGCTGGCACAATAAACGTTCGTCAATGCTGGTACAATGAACGTTCATCACTGCTGGTACAATGAACGTTCATCACTGCTGTTACCATCAACGTTCATCACTGCT
The DNA here is from genome assembly GCF_038502225.1 of Cherax quadricarinatus. NCBI lineage: Eukaryota > Metazoa > Arthropoda > Malacostraca > Decapoda > Parastacidae > Cherax > Cherax quadricarinatus. The sequence goes on from NC_091297.1 coordinate 49,296,287, forward strand.
GGTAGAATCAACGTTCATCAATACTGGTATCATGAACGTTCATCACTTTTGGAATAATGAACTCTCGTCACTGTTGGAATAATGAACGCTCGTCACTGCATGTGTAATGAACGTTCATCACTGCTGGTACAATGGTCGTTCATCACTGCTGGCATAATGAACGTTCGCCACTGCTGTTAAAATGAACATTCATCACTGCTGGTACAATGAACGTTCATAACTGCTGGTACAATCAACGTTCATCACTGCTGGTAACATCAACGTTAATCACTGCTGGTACCATCAACGTTCATCACTGTTGGTACAATCAACGTTCATCACTGCTGGTACCATCAACGTTCATCACTGCTGGTACAATCAACGTTCATCAATACTGGTAAAAGGAACGTTCATCACTGTTGGAATAATGAAAGTTCGTCACTGCTTGTTTAATGAACGTTTACCACTGCTTTTACAATGAGCGTTCACCACTGCTCATACAATGAACGTTCATCACTACTGGTAAAATGAACGTTCATCACTGCTGGTACAATGAAGGTTCACCACTGCTGGTACAATGAACGCTCATTACTGCTGGTGCAATGAGCGTTGACCACTGCTGGTATAACGAACGTTCATCACTACTGGTACAATAAACGTTCATCACTGCTGATGTAATGAACGTTCATCACAGCTGATGTAATGAACGTTCATCACTGCTCCCACAATGAAGGCTCTTCACTGTTGGTACATTGAACGTTCATCACTGCAGGTACAATCAACGTTCATCAATAGAGGTATAATGAACGTTTGTCACTGCTTTTTTAATGAACGTTCATCACTGCTGGTACAATAAAAGTTCATCACTGCTGGTTCAATGAACGTTCATCACTGCTGGTAAAACTAACGTTCATCACTGCTGGTATAATCAACGTTTATCATTGCTGGTACAATCAACGTTCATCATTGCTAGTACAATCAACGTTCATCACTGTTGATAGAATCAACGTTCATCACTGCTGGTACAATCAACGTTCATCACTGCTGGTACAATCAACGTTCATCAATACTGGTATAGTGAACGTTCATCACTGTTGGAATAATGAACGCTCGTTACTGTTGGAATAATGAACGCTCGTCACTGCATGTGCAATGAACGTTCACCACTGCTGGTACAATGGTCGTTCATCACTGCTGACATAATCAACGTTCACCACTGCTGGTAAAATGAACGTTCATCACTGCTGGCACAATGAAGGTTCATCTCTGCTGGTACAATGAATGTTCATCACTGCTGGTACAATCAACGTTCATCACTGCTGGTACAATCAACGTTCATCACTACTGGTACCATCAACGTTCATCACTGCTGGTACAATCAACGTTTATCACTGCTGGTACCATCAACGTTCATCACTGCTGGTACAATCAACGTTCATCACTGCTGGTACAATCAACGTTCATCAATACTGGCAAAATGAACGTTCATCACTGATGGAATAATGAAAGTTCGTCACTGTTTGTTCAATGAACGTTCACCACTGCTTTTACGATGAGCCTTCTCCACTGCTCAGACAATGAACGTTCATCACTACTTGTACAATGGTCGTTCATCACTGCTGGCATAATGAACGTTCATCACTGCTGGTGCAATCAACGTTCATCAGTGCTGGTACACTCAACATTTATCACTGCTGGTACATTCAACGTTCATCACTGCTGATACATTCAACGTTCATCACTGCTGATACAATCAAAGTTCATCACTGCTGGCATAATGAACGTTCATTATTGCTGGTACAATTAACGTTCATCCCAGCTGGTACAATGAACGCTCATCGCTGCTGCTACCATGAATGCTCATCACTGCTGGTACACTCAACGTTCATCACTGCTGCAACAAAAACGCTCACCACTCCTGGTACAATTTATGATCACTGCTGGTACAATGAACGTTCATCACTGCTGGTTCAATTAACGTTCATCACTGCTGGTTCAATTAACGTTCATCACTGCTGGTAAAATGAACGTTCATCTCTGATGGTACAATGAACGGGCTGGCGTGGTACTTCCGAGGTCACTTCAGGTAAGTCCTGTCATCCTCATGAAGACCTCATGATCCAGAGAGAAACAGTGACCTGCTCCTAGTCCTCTGATCAAACCTGATTACCTCCCTCTTCCCGGTTGACTACTCTGCCCTGGCGAGTTTAGCGCTTCCTCGTTGAGTACTCTACCCTGACGAGTTTAGCGCTTCCCGGTTGACTACTCTGCCCTTACGAGTTTAGCGCTTCCCAGTTGACTACTCTGCCCTAACGAGTTTAGCGCTTCCCAGTTATCTACTCTGCCCTGAGAACTTTAGCGCTTCCCGGTTGACTACTCTGCCCTGACGAGTTTAGCGCTTCCCATTGACTACTCTGCCCTGACGAGCTTAGCACTTTCCAGTTGACTACTCTTCCCTGACGAGTTTAGCGCTTCCCGGTTGACCACTCCGCTCTGACGAGTTTAGCGCTTCCTGGTTGACCACTCTGCCCTGACGAGTTTAGCGCTTCCCGGTTGACTACTCTGCTCTGACGAGTTTAGCGCTTCCCGGTTGACCACTCTGCCCTGACGAGTTTAGCGCTTCCTGGTTGACTACTCTTCCCTGACGAGTTTAGCGCTTCCTGGTTGACCACTCTGCCCTGACGAGTTTAGCGCTTCCTGGTTGACTACTCTTCCCTGACGAGTTTAGCGCTTCCTGGTTGACCACTCTGCCCTGACGAGTTTAGCGCTTCCCGGTTGACTACTCTGCTCTGACGAGTTTAGCGCTTCCCGGTTGACCACTCTGCCCTGACGAGTTTAGCGCTTCCTGGTTGACTACTCTTCCCTGACGAGTTTAGCGCTTCCCGGTTGACCACTCCGCTCTGACGAGTTTAGCGCTTCCTGGTTGACCACTCTGCCCTGACGAGTTTAGCGCTTCCCGGTTGACTACTCTGCTCTGACGAGTTTAGCGCTTCCCGGTTGACCACTCTGCCTTGACGAGTTTAGCGCTTCCTGGTTGACTACTCTGCCCTGACGAGTTTGAGTTTAGCGCTTCCTGGTTGATTTCTCTGCCCTGACGAGTTTAGCACTTCCTGGTTGACTACTCTGCCCTGACGAGTTTAGCGCTTCCTGGTTGATTTCTCTGCCCTGACGAGTTTAGCGCTTCCCGGTTGACCTCTCAGCCCCTAACGAGTTTAGCGCTTCCTGGTTGACCACTCTGCCCTGACGAGTTTAGCGCTTCCTGGTTGATTTCTCTGCCCTGACGAGTTTAGCACTTCCTGGTTGACTACTCTGCCCTGACGAGTTTAGCGCTTCCCGGTTGACCACTCTGCCCTGACGAGTTTAGCGCTTCCTGGTTGACCACTCTGCCCTGACGAGTTTAGCACTTCCTGGTTGACTACTCTGCCCTGACGTGTTTAGCGCTTTCCAGGTGACTACTCTGCCCTGACGAGTTTAGCTCTTCCCGGTTGACTACTCTGCCCTGACGAGTTTAGCGCTTCCCAGGAACATAAGGAAATAAAAGATAAAATGAGCTTATTGATATCATCTTTTCTTCTTCTTCTTCTTCTTAAGAAGAAGAAGATGTGAACAAGAAAGAAGGAACACTGCAACAGGCCTTCTGGCCTATACGAGGCAGCTCCAATTCTCCCACCGGCTTAAGCCAATGACTTGACCTAGTAAGGTCACACACGCCACTTAAAGGAGGAGCAAGGCTCCGACCTAGTAGCACACGCTAGTTGGGTCCAACTCATACCCACCCACACCCACTCAAGTATTTATCCAACCTATTTTTAAAAGTACACAACGTCTTAGGGTCGATGACAGTACTCGGGAGTTTGTTCCACTCATCCACAACTCTGTTACCAAACCAGTGCTTTCCTATATCCTTCCTGAATCTGAATTTTTCCAACTTAAAACCATTGCTGCGAGTCCTGTCTAGACTAGATATTTTCAGCATGCTATTTACATCTCCTTTATTAATTCCTGTTTTCCATTTATACACCTCAATCATATCCTCCCTAATTCTATGCCTTTCTAGAGAGTGCAGGTTCAGGGCCCTTAGTCTATCCTCATAGGGAAGATTTCTGATACATGGGATCAACTTTGTCATCCTCCTTTGTACATTTTCCAGACCATTTATATCCATTCTGTAATACGGTGACCAAAACTGTGCAGCATAATCTAAATGAGGCCTGACCAAGGATGTATAGAGTTTGAAGAACACCCTGACGACTTCCATTATTTATTCTTCTTGCTATGAAGCCAAGGATTCTGTTAACTTGACTCACGAAATCGTAATGACACGATTGCAAACAAACCATACCACGGGCGGGATTTGAACCCTCGGTCAGTCTCAAAACTCCAGACAGTCGCGTTAGCCACTGGACCAGCTAGCCACAATAAGATTCGTCCAACTATGTATATTTCTACACCATAGGAAGGTTAGCATAGGCACCACTGTGGCCACAAATGCTGGTCCAGTGGCTAACGCGACGGTCTGGAGTTTTGAGCCTCTCTGATTGCGGGTTCAAATCCCGCCCGTGGTATGGTTTATTCTGTTAGCTTTATTGCGAACACTAATGCACCATTGTCATGGTTTTAGATTACTGTTAACCAGAACTCCTAAATCCTTTTTGCAAACCGTAATATTAAGATCTACATTATTTAGTTTATATGTGGCATGGTTATTTTCCTGTCCAACATTTAGAACTTTGCATTTGTCTATATTAAACTGCATCTGCCACTTCTCCGACCACTGCATCAGTCTATTCAAATCATCCTGGAGTGCTCTAATGCCCTCATTAGAATGAACTGGACAGCCTATTTTGGTGTCATCAGCAAATTTGCTTATGTCACCATTTATTCCCTAATCTATGTTGTTTATGTAGATTGTGAGCAACAAGGGGCCATGTAGAACACCGCTTGTGACGTGCCCCCATTCTGATTTCTCCCCATTTATGCAAACTCTGCTGCCTATTTGTCAACCATGCCTCTACCCACGAAAAAAATTCTCCTCCTATTCCGTGTGCCTTAAGTTTCCTCAATAGCCTCTGATGTGGAACTCTATCGAAAGCCTTACTGAAGTCCATATACACAATATCATATTCAATACCATGATCTACCTCTTCAAATACCTTAGTGAAGAAAGTTAGTAAATTCGTAAGACAGGAACGCCCCTTTGTAAAACCGTGTTGAGATTCATTAATCAATCTGTGCCTGTCAAGATGGCTACGAATTGCTTTGGCAATTATTGATTCCATAAATTTTCCTACTATGGAGGAAAGGCTTATTGGTCTATAGTTCGAAGTTAAGGACCTGTCACCTGCCTTGTAAATAGGTATTACATTTGCCATTTTCCACTTATCAGGCACTATGCCAGTTTGTAGTGATATGTTGAAAAGATTAGCAAAAGGTTCGCTAAATTCCTCTTTACATTCCTTTAGCACCCTTGCAAACAGTTCATCAGGGCCTGGGGATTTGTTAGGTGTTAATTTCTCTATTTGTCTGAGAACCATATCACTAGTTACCCTAACCGTGCATAGTTTATTATCGTCCTGTTCTACATAATCTATTATTTCTGGAATTTCGCTAGTATTTTCCATGGTAAACAGTGAGAGGAAGTATTGAAAATTTCACACATACCCTTATCACTGTCAGTGATCTGACCTGATTTACTCTTAAGTGGGCCTATCTGGTCCCTAATCTTACTTCTGTATACCTAAAAAACCCTTTTGGGTTAGTCTTCGAATCCCTTTTAGCTTTTCTTATTCCTTTTTTTATCTCTCTCTTTAATTTAATATCGCTGCCCATACCCTCTTTTGATACGCCTACACATGCCTCTCTTTTGACCAATGAGATGTTTTAATCTATTGTTCATCCATATGGGATCATTTGTGTTAGATCTAATTTCTCTACTCGGAACAAAAGTTGTCTGGGCAGCTAGAACTATTCTCTGAAAAGCGTCATATTGGCAACCAAGACCACCTACCTGACCCATAGTCAGGTTATCCCAATTTAGCCCACCCAGGTAATTTTTCAGTCCCATGAAATCGGCCAAGCAAAAGTCTGGGACAGAGATTTGATTGCAGTTATCTGGATAATTCCACGATATATTGAAACTAAGTGATTTGTGATCACTTTCCCCAAGCTCATTATTAACCTCAAGATTATTAATTAGTGATTCTTTGCTGGCAAGAACCAAGTCAAGTAGATTGTTTCTTCTAGTTCTGTCACAAACTGTTCTGAAAAGCAATCCTGAACAGTATCAAGAAAGTCACTAGACTCGAGATTTCCTGTTATATTGTTCCAATCAATTTGTCTAAAGTTAAAATCTCCCATTAACACAACATTTTCATATCTATATGCCTTATGAATTTCGTCCCATAACAGCTTACTGCACTCCCTATCAAGGTTTGGGGGCCTATAAATCACACCCAAAATTAATTTGTCACGACCCTCGAGAAACTGTAGCCAAACAGATTCTCTGTCCGATGTTTCTAATCTTATATCATGTCTAAGACAACAATTTAAATTTTCTCTGACATACATCGCCACTCCACCACCCTTCCTGTTGACCCTATCAGTGTGGAATAGTTTATAACCCTGTATGTTGCATTCAGAAGGCATTTCTCTGTCTTTCAGGTTGAACCAGGTCTCTGTATAGCAATATTATCTATATTACCTGCACTTGCAAGTAATCTTAGCTCATCTATCTTATTTCTTCTTCTTCTTCTTCTTCTTCTTCTTCTTCTTCTTCTTCTTCTTCTTCTTCTTCTTCTTCTTCTTCTTCTTCTTCTTCTTCTTCTTCTTCTTCTTCTTCGTCTTGTTTCTTCTTCTTTCTTATAGATATTTTTACAATTATTAAACGCTAGACCCGTAGGTATCACACAGCACCTGGGGAGAATCAGATTTCACCAGTGGAAAGGAAAGCTACAGTTCCTTGGATCAAGAGCTCTTCACCAGCCTCAAGGCACTTATCACCCCTCCCCCCATCTCCTTTAAAAGGAACCAATCAGATGGGAGGGACGGCCAGGCTCACGGCGACCAATCAGAAGACTGAAATTTTTACGTTGGTTAAAGGGGGGGCGGAGTGTAGCCACGCCCCCCATGCTGAAGTGAAAGGGGGGGCTCGGAAGGAAAGGGTGCGGGGAGGGGGAGCGGAGGGGGGGAGGGGGAAGGGGAGGGGGAAGGGGAGGGGGAAGGGGAGGGGAACGTTGGAAAGGAGCTAGTGAAAGGGGAGCTTTTATCTCAATTATATAATTCAAGTGAATCATAGTCTGTTATCTTCTTCAGTCTCCCAGTCACACTCTGTGATCATCACTCTGTGATCATCACTCTGTACTCACCTATTTGTACTCACCTATTTGTGGTTGCAGGGGTCGAGTCATAGCTCCTGGCCCCGCCTCTTCGCTGATTGCTACTAGGTCCTCTCTCTCCCTGCCCCATGAGCTTTATCATACCTCGCCTTAAAACTATGTATGGTTCCCGCCTCCACTACGTCGCTTTCTAGGCTATTCCATGGCCTGACTACTCTGTGACTGAAGAAATACTTCCTAACATCCCTTTGATTCATCTGAGTCTTCAACTTCCAATTGTGACCTCTTGTGTCTGTGTCGCTTCTCTGGAACATCCCGTCTTTGTCCACCTTGTCTATTCCGCGCAGTATTTTATATGTCGTTATCATGTCTCCCCTGACCCTCCTGGCCTCCAGTGTCGATAGGCCGATTTCCCTCAACCTCTCTTCGTAGGACAATCCCCGTAGCTCTGGGACTAGTCTTGTTGCAAATCTTTGCACTTTCTCTAATTTCTTGACGTGCTTGACTAGGTGTGGATTCCAAACTGGTGCTGCATACTCCAGTATGGGGCTGACGTAAATGGTATACAGAATCTTGAACGAATCCTTACTGAGGTATCGGAACGCTATCCGTAGGTTTGCCAGGCGCCCGTATGCTGCAGCAGTTATCTGATTGATGTGCGCCTCAGGAGATATGCTCGATGTTATACTCACCCCCAGATCTTTTTTCTTGAGTGAGGTTTGCAGTCTTTGGCCATCTAAACTATATTGTGTCTGCGGTCTTCTTTGACCTTCCCCAATCTTCATGACTTTGCATTTGGCAGGGTTAAACTCAAGAAGCCAGTTGCTGGACCAGGCTTGTAGCCTGTCCAGGTCTCTTTGTAGTCCTGCCTGATCCTCATCCGATTTGATTCTTCTCATTAACTTCACATCATCTGCAAACAAGGACACTTCTGAGTCTATCCCTTCCGTTATGTCATTCACATATACCAAGAACAGCACAGGTCCTAGGACTGACCCCTGTAGAACCCCGCTTGTCACAGGCGCCCACCCTGACACCTCGTCACGTACCATGACTCGTTGTTGCCTCCCTGTCAGGTATTCTCTGATCCATTGCAGTGCCTTTCCTGTTATGCATGCCTGATCCTCTAGCTTTTGCAGTAACCTCTTGTGAGGAACTGTGTCGAAGGCCTTCTTGCAGTCCAAAAAAAATGCAGTCGATCCACCCCTCTCTCTCTCTTGTCTTACTTCTGTCACCTTGTCATAAAACTCCAGTAGGTTTGTGACATAGGATTTTCCTTCCCTGAAACCGTGCTGGTTGTCAATTATGCACTTGTTTCTTTCCAGGTGCTCCACCACTCTCCTCCTGATGATCTTCTCCATGACTTTGCATACTATACACGTTAGTGATACAGGTCTGTAGTTTAGTGCCTCATGTCTTTCTCCCTTTTTAAAAATTGGGACTACATTTGCCATCTTCCATACCTCAGGGAGTTGCCCAGTTTCAATTGATGTGTTGAAGATCTTTGTTAATGGCACACACAGTATCTCTGCTCCCTCTTTAAGGACCCATGGAGAGATGTTGTCTGGTCCCACCGCCTTTGAGGCGTCAAGTTCGCATAGCAGCTTCTTCACCTCCTCCTTGGTTATATGTACCTCATCCAGCACTTGTTGGTGTACCCCCCTGTTCTGATTTCCTGGAGTCCTACTGGTTTCCACTGTAAATACTTCTTTAAATCTCGTGTTGAACTCCTGACATACCTCTCGGTCGTTTCTTGTGAACTCCCCATCACCCTTCCTCTGATTAAGTGGTCCTTGACTGTTGTTTTCCTCCTGATGTGGCTATACAACAGCTTCAGGTCAGACTTGACTTATGATGCTATGTCATTTTCATATTGTAGCTGAGCCTCCCTTCTCATCTGTGCATATTCGTTTCTGGCTCTTCGGCTAATCTCTTTATTTTCCTGAGTTCTCTGTCTTCTGTACCTTTTCCATTCTCTAGTGCACCTAGTTTTTGCCTCCCTACACCCTTGGGTGAACCAAGGACTCGTTCTGTTCTTCCCATTATTTCTGTTTCCCTTAGAAACAAACCTCTCCTCTGCCTCCTTGCATTTTGTTGCCACATAGTCCATCATTTCTTGTACTGGTTTTCCTGTCAGTTCCCTCTCCCACTGAATGTCTTGCAGGAAGTTCCTCATGCCTGAGTAGTTCCCCCTTTTGTAGTTTGTTTTTTCCCAACCTATTCCTGTTACTCTTTCCACTTGAAGCTCAACTATGTAGTCGAAGCACAGAACCACAATATCACTAGCTCCCAGGGGCCTTTCATACATAATATCCTCGATGTCCGAACTACTCAAGGTGAATACAAGGTCCAGTCTTGCTGGTTCATCCTCTCCTCTCTCTCTCTGGTAGTGTCTCTAACATGTTGATGCATGAGGTTTTCCAGTACCATATCCATCATCTTGGCTCTCCATGTTTCGGGACCCCCATGGGGCTCCAGGTTTTCCCAGTCAATCTCCTTGTGATTGAAATCACCCATAACTAGTAACTTTGCTCCCCCCATGTGTGCTCTCCTGGCCACCTCGGCTAGTGTGTCGACCATTGTTCTGTTGCTCTCATCATATTCTTCTCTTGGCCTCCTGCAGTTTTGTGGTGGGTTGTACATTACTGCAATTATCACCTTATGTCCCTCAGACTGGATTGTTCCTACTAAGTAGTCCCTTTCGCCCATGCCATCCATTCCTTCCATTTTCTCAAAACCCCACTGGTTTTTAATGAGCAGTGCAACTCCTCCTCCCCCTCTCCTCCCTCTGTCTTTCCTGAGGATTTGATATCCGGATGGAAAGATTGAATCTGTTATTATTCTGGTGAGTTTTGTTTCTGTGAGTGCTATTATGTCTGGGGATGTCTCCTTGATTCTTTCATGCCACTCCTCATACTTATTTGTTATTCCATCTGCATTTGTATACCACACCTTCAACTTTTTTTCTAAGACTGTGGTCTGGGAGGTATATTGGGGTTGGGGAAGTGGGAGACCTGATAAGGAACTATGGGTGGTTGCTGTGGGGGTGGAGTTTGTTATGCAGTGGGTGGGGGCATTGGATATGGCATGGGTGTTTTGGTTTAGAGTGTTTGGTTGCACTGGGGTTGACCTGGTTGGGGGCTTCTATAGGAAGTTGTGAGGGAGGCTGCATTTGATCTTCTTCTGGGTCTGGGATCTCCTGTCTGTCTCCCCCATCCCCTCTCTTTCCTCCTTTCATCTTTGTACCATCTCTCTCAGTTCCTGCCTTTCTTCTTGTGTTCTGTCGCGGTCAAGATACACCTTCCTGTATGCCGGCATGCCCCTTAATCGTGCTTTCTCCTGCAGGATCCTGTTCCGAGTCGATTCTGCCTTGAAGGTCACTTTCACTGGCCGGGTTCATTTTTTTGCAAACCCCCCTATTCTCCACAAATTTTCCAGCTGGGTCATGTCATCTTCTCCTATTGCTTTTATGATGCTTTCAATTGCTTTTTTTCCCCATGTTTTCTTGCTTCATATGTTTCCCCTTCAGCTTCCTGGAGCCCATACACAAAGACTGACCTCTCCCTTTCATTCTCCCACTGCATATCCTTGTGTATCCACTCATTCAATTTAATTTCCTCCATTGCAGCTTTCCTTTCTTCAGTTTCACTAGCTAATGTACTTGGGCTCAGTGGCCTGTCATTTTCCCTTCTCAGCTTTCCCTGGGCTCTGCTGTGGTCTGTTAGGGCCTCCACATATAGCTTAGCTCTTTCATTTACTACAGTCTCCTCTGATAGAGCTTCTACATGCAGTTTTGCTCCTTCTTTCCCTACAGCCCCCTTATTTGTGACTGAGGTAGCAGTCTCTGATGTCAATCCCAAAATGTTCTTTAGTTCTTTAGGCTGTTTCAGATTTTTCAGTTCCTCTTCTAAACTCTGTATCCTAGCCTCTGCTGCTTTGACTTACACCTCCCACTTCCTGCTTTCCATATCTATCCTATCTTCCATTTTCATGCTAAATTCTTCTAGTTTCTTTTCCCATTCATGTTCCCTTTTTATGAGCTCTTCTGCCCAATCTTCCTTTGCAGATTCCTCCTCCTGTCCCTTGGTTTTCCTTCCTGCTCTCTGGCAACCCATTTTTGTTTTATTTTGATTGCCTCAGAGTGGGAAACCTATGTAATTCTGTGTGTTAGGTTAGTGTGTTTGTCAGAATGCGGGGGGAAGGTAGAGGAGGAACTGTGGCTATGTGAGAGAGGAGTGGGGAGGGGGATTTAGGGGGGAATATGGGAAGTGGGAAGGAGGGAGAAGCAAGTGGGCGAATGGGAGAGGGAGAGGGGGGAGGAGGGAGAGGTGGGGCGGGAGAGGGTGAAAGAGGGAGGGGTGGGATCAGTTGAAGGAGTGAGAGGTTGGTGGGGGAGGGGGGAGTGTATGTGTGAGTCTGTATATGTGTGTGTGTGTGTGTGTGTGTGTGTGTGTGTGTGTTAGTTACCATTTTGTCCTAGGCACATGTCGATTAGACACTAGGCCTGTGTGTGTGTGTGTGTGTGTGTGTGTGCACGCATGTGTGTGTGCACATGTGTGTGTGCACATGTGTGTGCATGTGTGTACACTCACCTAGTTGTACTCACCTAGTTGAGGTTGCAGGGGTCAAATCCTAGCTCCTGGCCCCGCCTCTTCACTGGTCGTGTGTGTGTGTATGTATGTGTGTGTGTGTGTGTGTGTGTGTGTGTGTGTGTGTGTACGTACTTGCCAATTTGTACTTACCTATTTGTGGTTACAGGGGTCGAGTCATAGCTACTGGCCCTGCATCTTCACTGATCGCTACTAGATCCTCTCTCTCCCTGCTCAATGAGTCTTGTCAAACCTCGTTTTAAAGCTATGTATGGTTCCTGCCTCTCTCAGTAGTACCAGTTACCAGTAACCGGTGACTGTCCCAGTCACTTTCAAATGCTCACTTAGTGTCCCATGCAGGTCCAAGTAAACATGAATCAGTCCACAGTCCTAATATTCCCTTACTGGCTGAAAGACTCTCAGTAGTGTGTGTGTGTGTGTGTGTGTGTGTGTGTGTGTGCGTGTGTGTGTGTGTGTGTGTGTGTGTGTGTGTGTGTGTGTGTGTGTGTGTGTGTGTGTGTGTGTGTGTGTGTGTGTGTGTGTGTGTGTGTGTATGCGTGCGTGCGTGCGCGCGCGCGCATTTGTTTTGTCTCCTCTGAACTTCACTGTAAACCTATAACTCCTCCTCTGTGATGACTTCACATCGCAAAATAGCAAGAATATATTCGCTATTTGGCTATTGTCCCAGTAGTTACTGCAGTGTTTGTGGGTATACCACAAGGGACAAAATACTTCTTAGATGTAAGGAGCCTACTTGTTCCAACTACTGCCACACAGATTGCATTCCAGAAGAAGAATTCTGTTGCAGTCAGGTTGAAAATCTCAGAAAATTGAAGGATATCCATACTCCTGTGGTGTTTGTGGATACAAACCTGGTGCTACAGGAAGAAGTTTCAGAAGTACCTCAGGGACTCCTGTCCAAAAATCAAGACTACCCTCATGGGATGTGTTGTAAAGTCGCAGCTAAGATAATCCATCACAGGGAAGCACTTCATGAGCTCCTCAAATCATCAGATAACCTTCAAGCTATTGTAGAAGGTCAGTGCAAGCCTTCATCAAGTGACGTAAGCTGCTCAGCTGATGGTGACACTATTGACAATAACTGCAAGTCCCACACTGAGCTTAACTCAGGGGCAAATAACTGGTGGAATTCTGTCATCGCTAAGGCCTCACAGATTGACAGATTTCAAAATACTACCTTTGGGAATTCTAGCACAATTCCTCTGACCACCACAGAGGGAACAGAACCTTTCCAGCAACGAAGCAAGCCTTGGATCTGTTAATTCTCCTACACCTGACATCTCTGCTTCAGCACTTGCCAGTACACTAGACAGTGCACATACCATCTCTGATCCTACACCTGTCAGCACACCTGCTGACACTACTCCAACATCTGGCAACAGTGCTTCATCGGCAAGTTCTGAGTCAGGATTTTCTCCACAACAGATTGGTATAGTTAATAATCAGGGTACTATCACTGCACCTCAACACCTACTGCGCCAAAGTACGAACAGCAGGGACACATCTGTCAGAACTGCACAGGGGCGTGGTAGAGGATGTGGCAAGGGACGTGAAAGAAGACATCTACAGTCATCTCACCTTCCACCAACACAGTCCCAGCAGCAGAACCTGAGGACAAATCAGCAAAACACAGGAGGTGCAACAAATAATAGTCCACCCTCTCAGGCACCTAGGCTGTCTCTCGCTGTCACCAGATGGGGCACACCACTAACAACTGCCTGGGAGATACCAGGTGCAGTTACTGCCACAAGAAAGGACATCAGGAGGACCAGTGTCGGAAGAAAAAGGAACTTGACAGACAGAACTACCTGTGTAGAGACCTGTTCTCGGAACAAACCAGCAGGATTTCTGAACTGGTGAACACACTCACACATCACCCACTCAGCTACTCCTATCTCAGCCTAGCAGGTGGTACTGTGCCTTATACAAGACCACAGACCTACATCCCTGCAGCTGCCTCAGTGCCCTACCTCTCTCAAGGACAGGTACCTTACATGCCTTACACACCCACCACTTCAAGCTGACCACATCATGAGCAAGTCTATCAGCATGTGTGTGTGTGTGTGTGTGTGTGTGTGTGTGTGTGATTGTGTGTGTTTGTGTGTGTAATTATGTGTGGGTTTATTATGTGTCTGAAAAGCAGGTTAATTGTGCGTTGGAGTGTAATGTGGAGTCTCAGTGGTCGCTTGCCTGACCACAACCTCTTGTGACCTGACCCCCACCCTCCTGGGACTTGACCGACACCTACTTACAATGTTGCCCTTTATGCTTGTCCTGCCACCTAGCTTATAGTAACTTACTCGCCTTGTTCAATGGATTACCAATTGTTATTCCTTATTGAATACTTGAGTGCCTATGCTTTATCGTGCTAGGAGAGTTGGACCGTTCACAATCAGCTAGGCGGTTAATTGGAACCTGAAACCCCACACCCATACAACCATTCATAGGTGAATACAGTACTTGCAATGCAGCTGTAACAGCCTGTAGATTGTCCAGCTTGATGTGACGTCCTGGCGAAGATCCACCTCATTTTCTTCTCGTTATATAATGTACCCTATTCACTGTATTTCTCTCACTGGTCACACGATTGTTTCACTTTATTATCTCTCTTGGGTGACGCGTGGCAACGTCGCCTGCCCTGCCCGCTCTGACTGCGCCACCACGTTTTACTTTCTAGATCACTTACAAAATTGCGGCTCTCCCTACACTTACGTGGCTCAGGCAGATTATAAATCGCTTCAAGGAATTCTTCACTACCCTAGCACACTTACCTACCCTTCAGATCACTTGGGTAGCCCTCAAAAACAATTACATTCGCAGAGCACGGAAGGCGTGACTCGCGCACGCACTGACGAGACGTGTGTGTGTGTCTGTGATCATCACTCTGTGATCATCATTCTGTGACCATCACTCTGTGACCATCACTCTGTGACCATCACTCTGTGATAATCACTCTGTAACCATCACTCTGTGATCATCACTCTGTGATCATCACTCTGTGATCATCACTCTGTGATCATCACTCTGTGATCATCACTCTGTGATCATCACTCTGTGATCATCACTCTGTGATCATCACTCTGTGACCATCACTCTGCGATCATTACTCTGTGATCATCACTGTGATCATCACTCTGTGATCATCACTCTGTGATCATCACTCTGTGACCATCACTGTGATCATCACTGTGATCATACACACACACACACATACACACACACACACACACACACACACACACACACACGCACACACACACACACCCACACTCACACACACTCACACACACCCATATATATATATATATATATATATATATATATATATATATATATATATATATATATATATATATATACACATATATATGTCGTGCCGAATAGGTAAAATTGGTCAGTTAGCAAAAACTCATTTAAAATTAAGTCCTCCCTAAAATTTTCTCTAGTACGTTTGAAGATATTTATTTTTGGTTTATGTTAATATAAAAATTAGTAATTTTGTACCGAAATCCTTAGAAAACTTACCTAACCTTATTTTAAGAGCAATTTAATTTAGCCTAATCCAACTAAAAATATTTTAGATAAGTTTACAATAATTTGAAAATATACAAACACAATGAAATATATTTTTTCGTTAGGTTCAGATCATTTTTTGCGAAATTATTGCATACATAAATGACAGGATGGATAATGAGAACCTTCAAAACTAGGGATGCAAAGCCCATGATGACACTCTTCAGGTCACTTGTTCTATCTAGGCTGGAATATTGCTGCACACTAACAGCACCTTTCAAGGCAGGTGAAATTGCCGACCTAGAAAATGTACAGAGAACTTTCACGGCCCGCATAACGGAGATAAAACACCTCAGTTACTGGGAGCGCTTGAGGTTCCTAAACCTGTATTCCCTGGAACGCAGGAGGGAGAGATACATGATTATATACACCTGGAAAATCCTAGAGGGACTAGTACCGAACTTGCACACGAAAATCACTCACTACGAAAGCAAAAGACTTGGCAGACGATGCACCATCCCCCCAATGAAAAGCAGGGGTGTCACTAGCACGTTAAGAGACCATACAATAAGTGTCAGGGGCCCGAGACTGTTCAACTGCCTCCCAGCATACATAAGGGGGATTACCAACAGACCCCTGGCAGTCTTCAAGCTGGCACTGGACAAGCACCTAAAGTCAGTTCCTGATCAGCCGGGCTGTGGCTCGTACGTTGGTTTGCGTGCAGCCAGCAGCAACAGCCTGGTTGATCAGGCGCTGATCCACCAGGAGGCCTGGTCACAGACCGGGCCGCGGGGGCGTTGACCCCCGGAACTCTCTCCAGGTAAACTCCAGGTAAACATAAATTTTAGCTTGCCTTATTCGGCAAGAAGAGCGTTGCTATTTAGGCCAAAATTGCAAGTTTTACCTATTCCGCACGATATATACAAAAAAAAAAATAAATAAATAATTGCATATATATATATATATATATATATATATATATACATATATATACAATATATATATATACATATATATACAATATATATATATATATACATATATATATTCAGTCATTCATGTTGATTCGCCGGTACTTCCGGTCCGGGTCTTCTCCAGATGGGGACCCGGCAGTGGCCCCCCGGGTGGGGGATGACGTTCATCTTCTTTCTTTTTTCTTCTTTCTTGGGCCCTCCAGTTGGAGGGAAGTGTCTTCATGCTTGGCATCTTCAGTAGCACAGTCGGGCAGAGGCAGAGAACAGGGTTCATTGGAGCCACACCCCAGCTTTATATATATATATATATATATATATATATATATATATATATATATATATATATATATATATATATATATATATATATATATATATATATATATATATATATATATCTAACTGAGGATATTAGTGCTGTTTTGCGAGGAGCACGAGCCCTCGATCCAGCACATAGCACTTGGTGCTCATTCTCGGCCCAATGCCATTGATCTGATTCTAGAAGAAATAATTTAGACCTCAGGACGATGGAAGGCAGAATGAAGGAGAGTGATATATATATAATGTCTTTTACCTACTCATCAGAACTTACCTACCTCTTGAGATATCCTTCCCAAAACTTACCTACCTCTGAGATGTTCCATAGCCTTTAGCAGTCCGAAACTCAAGGAGTATGACTCCCTTCTTGAGAGCATGCTAGAGAGTGTACTGAATCTTTCCTCTGAAGATGGACAGTAGTTGCAAGCCTCACTTCCAGTCAGCTTGATGGTAGGAAGTACGCAAATCCTCCCATATTGTCCTACCAGCTTTCTTATCCTCCTCCATAGCATCTGACGTGTTGATACAACAAATTCTTCTGGACAACCTTAGTGGTGTGCCCCTTAACAGGAATGCAAGATCCTAACTGCACCAGTTCCATTACCGAATGGGAGACCCTCGCTGCTCCAGCACCAAAATCCAGTGTGGCACTGGCCTACAGACAGTCCATGTGGGATGAACCCATCGCTGAATAGTTCCATGACAGCATGCTCAGGGTTGCAACATCCAACAGGGAGACTGCCTGTCTCCAAGCTGTGAACGCACCTCACTCCAGGGAGTTCCTCCAAACAGTTACCAATTTGGCAGTGGGAACACACTTTGACCCACACACCCTCCGTACTGCAGTGGCTCTTTGCCTCGCGGCCCCAATTCACACAAAATATAAGTGTATTTGCAGTGATGCACAAGCCGATCAATATGGTCTACATGGTCTGAACTGCTCCAAAACCAGGGGGACGTCAAAAATTGATTTTAGGTGTGATATACCGTCCCCTAAACTTAGACAGGGACCAAGGGAGACTACTAAGGGAGGAAAATGTTAAGGCCACAAGGCACGATAACGTAGTAATTCTAGGAGACTTTAACTTTAGTCATATTGATTGGAATTTCTTGACCGGGAATTTAGAATCAAACGACTTCTTAGAAGTAGTTCAGGATTGTTTTTTGAAGTAGTTTGTGACAGAACCTTCAAGGGAAAATAACCTGCTTGACTTGGTTCTGGCAAACAAGGAAACCCTTGTTAATAATTTAGGAATTACAGAGGAACTCAGCACAAGCGATCACAAATCAATTACCTTTAGCATTGAATGGAAGTATGATAGTAGGTGTTACGAACATAGTCAGTTGGTCCCTGGATTATAGTGCTTTTCGTAACACAATAAACTTAGTACGTCTAGGTACTCACTTCAGAGGAAAAGGAATTTTCTTAGTTTCTATTTAATTTATTAATAATCATAATAATCACTTAAATTCACTTTCTCATATTTTGCACTATGAGTAGAATACTTTTACCATTCCTCATTAAAACAACACAGTACTAGGTCAAGTATTTACAAATGGCTCTGAGTGAGTCACGAAACATTAGTATAGGCACATGCACAGGCGTTGCCTAAAAACTCTAACACATTAATAGATTTCTTATGATAGGGTTCACTTTACAATAAGTCCTCATACACTACAGAGGCTTGCTCACTTGGCTTCACTTTCTCTAAGAGCTTCTCAACCGCCTTCTCCAACCGAGATAAGTCTTAGCAGTAAGGTCCCGAAAATTCCTGGGATTTTCTAGGGAGGCGAATGGTGGTTTAGAGGTGGATACTTCCCTCGACCCTTCCTGGTCCAGAGGAAGGTATGAATTGAACTCTGTGAGGCTTTACCAGCCCACTTTGTCTCGGTCGGAGCAGGGGTTGAGCAGCTCAAAACACCTACTGGTGCTTGGCCAGGTCACCAGCAGTTGACACTAATTAAACGACCTACCTAAATACAAAGCTAAGTAATACTCCTGAATATAATATTAAGTGAAATAGCAAAAATAACATGTAAAAGTATACCATTGTGATAATAACAAGAAGGAACAGTCTACTTAAAATGAACAAAAGGGTGTAACATCCCCTCCACACGACCAAATGTCGCACTGACAATAGGACAAAAATAATCCTGAATCTTTTAGATACAGTAGAAGAATTGAAATACCAATATAGCAAGACTGATATACATTTCACCGCCAATTCGTCCCAGACAATCTTCTTCATGTGTTCTGAAGGTATTCAAGGAGGATATTGTTGAGACGACAGACATATGCCTCAACAGAATTGGGTTCTCTCTTGGCCTTGGGTGACACGAATGCTGTCTCTCAAGTAAAATGTAAGGACACAGCAACTGGTCTCCAAGCTTCATCCTCCATAACTAAACTGTAAACAGTACCACTCATTCACATAACTGTAGGCAAAAAAGGAAATATTAGGCGTAAGTTAGAACAGAGGCATATTGGTGCAACTGGTTTTAAGGGCGGGACAAAGCATCCGCAATTACATTATGTTTGCCCTTTATATGTAGGATTTTAACAGAAAAAGGTTGAATTCTAAGGGCCCACCTCTGTATTCTGGCATTCTTAGCCTTCATGATATTAATGAATGTCAAAGGGTTGTGATCTGAGTATACTGTAATCTGATGAGGTGATGTTCCCAAGTAAACTTCAAAATGCTCGAGAGAGATAACCAGGGCTACAGCTTCTTTTTTGATTCCTTCTCAGCTTAGGTCATTTCCTATCAGTAGGTCAGCAGACTTAATAGGAAATCCTTCATCTGATATACCGACAGTCGCATATCCTTTATAGCAACCCAGGTCTAGGTAGAAAAAGAAGCAGAGGATTTGGAGGACTGCTCCAAAGGAATAGAAGTCCGTCTTAGAAACACTCAAGTTCTACGATCCCTGGACGATTTTTTAAAAGATCTGGCCTGTGACCGAGCCAAAGAAGTGATAAATGTGATTTTGAAGGTACACAAGTCCAGCAGAGGGACATGAGAGTAGACTCGACGAATAATCAGGTTCTGCTCAGAGGGACTCACCAGTTTACCAGTCTGGCGGAAATACGGACTCCTGCTCAGGGACTAACTTGTGATACAGAGGCTAGTGTGTCAGAAGTGTATGCTGACTTCTGCTCAGGGACTAGCTTATACGACAGTGGCTAGTATGTCAGGAGGCGTATGCAGGCTTCTGCTCAGGGACTAACTTATTAAACAGATTAGTGTGTCAGAAGGCGTGCATGAAATATAAATCCTGGGAGTGAAATTTTTCCCAGGCACCAAGAAGAACGACGGACACTTCAGGAAGCTCTTCGTTTTCTCTTCAAGATGTCGTTGTTCTTGGTCCCTGGGAAAAATTTCACTCCCAGGATTTTTATTTCATGCACGCCATCTGACACACTAGTCTGTTTAATAAGCTTGTCCCTGAGCAGAAGCCTGCATACGCCTCCTGACATACTAGCCACTGTCGTATAAGCTAGTCCCTGAGCAGAAGTCAGCATACACTTCTGACACACTAGCCTCTGTATCACAAGTTAGTCCCTGAGCAGGAGTCCGTATTTCAATACTGGTCCCAGATTTTCGCTTAGCAGATTACAATGGGCTTAGAGAACACTTATCATCTGTGGACAGGAGTAACGAAGAGAGCTATCAGTATGACAGCTTCCTTAACACAATACATGCTGCCCAAAGGACATTTATCCCATATAAGGAAATTAGATCGAATAGAAATGACCCCAAATGGATGAATAGTAGGCTCAGATATCTTTTAGAACAGAAAAAAGGAATTTATAGGCTCATCAAAAGAGGTGAGGGTCATCTTATGAATCGGTATATTGACATTAAGAGGGACGTTAAAAAGGGGGATAAGGAAAGCTAAACGGGACTATGAAATTAAAGTTGCTAGGGATTCTAAAACTAACCCAAAAAACTAACTTAAAAATAACTCTGGGCATCTCACTGACAAGGAGAATGGAATGTGCTCTATTCTTAATAATTATTTTCTCTCGGTTTTCACTAACAATATCCCAGTAATTAATTTTTATAGTAGGCCTGAAGATGATAAATTATGCAATATCACAGTCACTAACAAAATGGTTATCAGACAGATAGACCGGGTAAAGCAAAATAAATCCCCGGGCCCTGAGGAACTTTCTTCAAGAGTTCTTAAAGAGTGTAAAATGGAACTTTGTGAACCATTGACTAATATTTTTAATATTTCTCTTCAAACAGGTGTAGTGTCTGATATGTGGAAGATGGCTAATGTAATTCCTAATTTTAAAGCAGGGGACAAATCGTTACCGTTAAATTACCGCCCAATAAGCCTGACCTCAATTGTAGGCAAATTACTAGAGTCAATTATAGCTGATAATATAAGAAGCCATCTGGATAAGCACAGCTTGATTATTGATGCTCAGCATGGACTCACGAGGGGCCGTTCCTGCCTAACTAATTTATTAACCTTCTTCAGTAAAGCTTTTGAGGCCGTTGATCATGATGAAGAATTCGATATTGTTTATTTAGATTTTAGTAAGGCTTTTGATAGAGTACCGCACCAGAGACTGTTAAAGAAAGTGGCAGCTCATGGATCGAGTCATGGCTCACCAATAGGAAGCAGAGAGTATGTTTAAATGAGGTTAAACCCGAATGGGGATCTGTAACAAGTGGCGTTACACAGGGATCAGTCTTGGGCCCGTTGTTGTTTATAATATATATCAATGACCTTGATGAGGGAATTACTAGTGATATGAGCAAATTCGCAGATGACACAAAGATAGGTAGGATAATTGAATCAAATTTAGATGTCACGGAACTTCAGGAGGATTTAGAGAATGAAAATATAAACACATACGCAGTATAATGTGATCCTTTATTGACAACTTTTCACCCACACAGTGGGCTTTTTCAAGTCACAAACAGATCTACCTGGGGTGGAAGGTACGTGAGTATTTATAGTCAGATTCAGAATGCTGTTGTCAGCAGGAGAATGCTGTGCAAGACAGGTATACAATACCGACAAGATGAAAGTTAAGACACTTGTGCAACATCTGGTTATCTTTATTGTAGACGTTTCGCCATCCAGTGGCTTTATCAACACAGATTCTTGGACATATTTAGAAAACAGAAAAATTATATACAAAAGATGAGGTAATCAGTCCCTCAGCCTTGGAGGTGGTGTTTACAGCACCATGGTTGTAGAGATTCTCTACAATTGATAAAGCCACTGGATGGCGAAACGTCTACAATAAAGATAACCAGATGTTGCACAAGCGTCTTAACTTTCAGGAGAATGCTGCATCTGATGATCTACCTAGTGGGGTTATAGAGTCTAAAATCTTGGGTAGCTTGGAAGGGAGATTGGATAAGTTTGTGAGCAGACCTTCTGCAGAGTTCTTCCATTCCTATGCTCTTATGTGGGATGGCGATGAAGAAGTTTCTTGGCAAGTGGTTCAGCTATGTTATAGAAGCCATTGTTCTGGTTGAAGTTGTTAGATATAGAGATAAGCGATGATTCCAGGATTCTTCGGTACTGAGTGTTGTCTTCTGTGGCGATAAGTCTTGAGTTCCTGCAGTTTATTAAATGGTTGTGTAAATTACGGTGTTGTACACAGGCATTCCTTGTATCGTCAGACCTGCTTGCGTATTGGTGTTCTGAAATACGTGTTTGGAGGTCCCTTGATGTTTCACCCACGTATAATTTGCTGCAGTCATTACAAGGGATTATGTATACCCCTGCAGAGGATGGAAGCTTCTCCTGTCTATTACTGGTAATGTCCTTGATGGTCGTGGTTGTGGAGGTAGATACTTGGTATGAGGTATTGAAAAAGATGTTGGAAACGTGTTTGGCAATGGAGTTGGTGGGGAGGACTATGTATCTCTTCTTGGCAGTGTTGAAGATGTTTAATGGCCGTCGTCTGCAGTCTCTGATGAAGTGACGAGGATAGTAGAGTTTAGAAAATACTTGTTCAATTATAGTGCATTCTTCCTCAAGGAACTCATTGCTGCAGATTCTGAGTGCGCGCAGGAAGAAGCCTATAATTACACCACGTTTAGTTTTGGTGTCGTGGTGAGAGTAGAAGTGGAGAAGATCGTTTTGGTTGGTGGATTTTCGATAGACTTTAAAACGAAGTTCATGGTCAGCTTTGCAGAGAAGAACATCCAGGAAAGGAAAAGTGTTGTCGACTTCTTCTTCAAGTGTGAACTGGACTGAGGGCTCGACCTGGTTGAGCTTGTCTTCCAGAGCTTGAACGTTGAAGCGCCTGGGCGTTATGAAGATCGACGACCCAAATGATTTCTTCATGAATGAGCCTCATAACTCCATAAATGTATGCCAGATTTTCGACATTACCCTAACTCTGATAGACTTCGAAAAAGCCATTGACAACATGCCCATGCACTCAGCCCCGGGCCCAGACTCGTGGAACTCTGTATTCATTAAGAACTGCAAGAAACCCCTCTCGCATGCCCTAAGTACACTATGGAGGAAGAGCTTGGACATGGGTGAAATTCCGCAGTCACTTAAGTGTTACTACTGTGTAGTCCCTTGCTTTCCTGCTATGCATTCTTTCCATCTCTTCAAAACTCCATTGGTTCTTGATGAGCAGTACATCTCCTTTCCCTCTGTTTCCTCTATCTTTCCTCAGGACCTGATATCCAGATGGAAAAATTATATTTGTTATCCCCATGAGCTTTATTTCCGTGAGTGCTATGATGTCTGGGGATGCCTCCATGATTCCTTCGTACCATGCATTACATATATTTGTTATTCATCTGTGTTAGTGGACCATTCCTTCAGCTTCTTTTACATCACTGTGTTCTTGGGGGTTTGTGGGGGCTGGGGGAGTCTTAGACTTGGCAGGATACTAGGGGATTGCTGTGATGTAGGGCAGAGTATAGGTTATTTTGGGTTAATTTATTTGGTTGTTGTGGGGTCGTCAGGGTTGAGGGTATTTTGTGGGTGGTTCTGAGGGAGGCTGTGTTTCCTGGTCCTCTTGAGTCTGAGTTTCCCTGCCCATCACTATCTTTGACTCTCCTGTCCCTTATGTATCTGTATCCTCTCTCTCGCTCACTCTCTCTCTCTCAGTTTCTATCAGTCTTCTCGTGCTCCGTCGTGGTCAAGGTATGCCCACTGGTAATTTGATGAGCCCCTTAGTTTCTGCTGCAGGATACTGTTCACTCCATTTCTGACTTGAAAATTAATTTGACTGGACAATATTTTTTACCTTGAGTATCCCCCTATTCTCTGAAAATTTGTCAGCTGGGTCATGTCTTTCACTTCTGTTTGTCTCATGATATTTTCAGTCTCTTTTTTCTCCCCCTGTCGTCTTTGTATGTTGTCCCTTCGGCCTCCTGAAACCCATGAACAAAGAGTGACGTCTCCCTTTCATCCTCCCATTGCATTTCCCTTCATATCTGAGGGTCCAGTTTAAGCATCTCCATTGCTGCTTTCCTTAACATTTCCTGGATATCTAGATTCTGTACCCACTTCTTGCTCTCTGCAGCCATCCTCTTCCCTATTTGATTGTTAAACTCATCTAACCTCCTTTACCACTCTTCTTCCCTTTTCCTGAGTTCTGCTGTCCAGTCTTCCTTCCCAAACCACTCTTCCTAGATTCCCCTGACTCTTTGTCCTGCTCTCTGGGATCCCATTTTTTACGCTAGTTACCATGAAATGTGTGTGTGTGTGTGTGTGTGTGTGTGTGTGTGTGTGTGTGTGTGTGTGTGTGTGTGTGTGTGTGTGTGTGTGTGTGTGTGTGTGTGTGTGTATTAACCAAGCAAATAATGTTTGCTTGGTTAATACAGACCACGTCATCATAGCAATAAATGAATATCCTAGAGAAAATAATCTTGTCCGCCTATTTCACTGTGCCAGATTCCCACCATACAAGTGAAAATCATACCTGCCAAGATGTCCTCAAAATAAAAGCATAAATCATCAAGAAGATACAGGAAGGAAATACTGCAGGAGTCATTACACTAATCACCAGCAATGAAATAATTTTCCCTAGAGTCTCCACTACAGTTGAAGCTCTGCAAGGAAAGTGCCCAGCCTGAGCTTCTAACAACGAAACGACATTGGTCCTCACGATTACACTACCAAAGTAGAACCATTGACAATCCAGGAACCAGAAGTGTATAAAGCTACCACGTCCTTCCCTCCAGGATCTGCAGGTGGTTTCACGCAACCTCAACACAAACAAATCTTCCGTCCAACAGTTGGAGATGTCGCAGAGCTTCTCTTGTCAGAGATCGCAAGGTCTGCCAGCGTCTGTCTTATTGGTGGTGTCAATGAGACAGTTAGGCTTATCTTTTCTGATGCATCCCTCTGTGCTGTTAAAAATAAAGAAGAATGGAGGAATGAGGCTCACCGCTGTTGGTAACTCTCTCCGCCTTTTTGTTGCCAGGGCAGCAGTGAGAACATGAGCAGTGATGCAGCCATAACGCTGAGACCAATGCAGATGGATTTCAGGATCCCGCAAAGTTGTGAAGTCAGAAATCCCCCAGCAAGCTGGATTTTTGTAAATGTATTTAATTCAGTCAAAAGGGACACTGTACTCAGAGCTGTTCATGGTCTTTTTCCTACACTCTATCCGGTTATCCAATCTTGCTACAATAGTAACCCGAAACTGACTCACGTGAAGGTGTCACGCAGGGAGGCCCTCTCGCACCTTTCCTTTTCTGCTTGGCCATCAAAAAAAAAAAAAAGCTCAATATTTAGTTTTTGGATGACATGACACTAGGGGGCAAAACAGAATCCCTTCTAGAAGATATCAGAATTTTCAAAGGACAATAATATAGGCCTCTACCTAAACCCCTTAAAATGCAAAATGGTTCCCTCTAGCCAACACACAATCGAACAAGTTACAGCTGCCCTGCGTGTAATCCGAGTCGTCAGTCATACTGCCTGAACTCTCCTTGATGCCCCGCTTGGGTCTAATGCCACTGGCGAGATCTTGGGAATAAATCTCTAACCTCTATCGGATGAAAACCAGGATCAGGGACACTGATGCTCATAATGCCTTCTATTTCCACACCAGGTGTTTATCCCTCCCTAAGCTAATTTACTCTTTCGTTGCTCTCCATCCTTTGTCAGCCACAAACTGGGAGAGAACAACTTTTTCCTAAAGACCGTGACATAGCAAGCGACACTTCCAGTCAGACTGAACAGACTGGGAATAGGTACTGTGTCTCAGATTGCTGTGCCTTGGATCCAATGAATCTAACGAACCGATGAAGGAAATTATACCAGATCATGTACATACACTGGCAGGGTTGGATGATCCCAGCTACACTAGTGGCACCAGTGTTTGGGATACTCTTTCAGCGCAGACGAAACTAGCTACAACACTGATTTACAAACAATCCAGTTTGGGATAACCTGATCATGGAAAAGGTTGCTGCAGCTACGTTAGTGGGTGCAAGCTCTGAATGTGACAGGGCTCGCCTCTTAGCAGTCAATGCACATCACTTTCGTGATATTCTCCTCGCAGTTCCAATTACTGTGTCTAGTATAAATTTAGACCCGCAGACCCATTGTATTTAGTACAAGTGTAGTCAATTAGTTTGGTGTACATGGTCTGAACTGTTCAAGTGCCAGAGTTTGGAATCTTAGACACAATGAAATCGACGTGATCATCAAGAGAAGCTTTGATACAGCCCTGTGCCCAGCCCAAAGACAATCTTCATCTTTACTATTCAGTATCCCGGATATGACTTCCAGCTGCCCCTGACAGGATCATATTATATCCCTGGAAGAATGGTAGATTGCTGGTGTAGGACTATACTTGCGCATCTATAATGGCTGACACCTACATCCCATTTAGTGTTGGTGAGCAGAGTAGTGCTGCTGATCACAGGGAAGATCACATGTTCAACCAGAGATTTGGTCAATCTGTACCACGTCGTCCCTTATAGGATCAGAGACCCTTGGATCATTGGGAAAGCAAGCCAGGGGTTTCCTCAAAAAAAGTGGCTTCCAGCTTCATCAAAACCACCAGAAACCTGAGGGGTGCCACGTTTCTCTTCCAGAAGCTCAGCGTGGTGATCAACTTAGGGAACGCCTAATGCATCTAACACCTGCCATCTAACACCTGCAGCAGTCCACACCTGCCCTCTAACACCTGCAGCAGACCAAACCTGCCCTCTATACCTTGCAGCAGTTCACATCTGGTCTTAGTGCTGCAAGACAAAGTAAACATATATGAATGATAACTAACAATAAACGAGGGATAACAATAGTCGGGCAACATGAGGTTCTAAGGTTCACTACAGTGGCTATGGACAAGTCTCACCTATCATCACGCTACATATAATTTAGTCTAATCTTTAACTAGCTATATAGATTAAATACCATAATCAGATAAAATTGTATCAATTTTTGCCGGGGTAATAAGTAATCCCGTTGGCCATCACTGTCGCTATTATGGTGGGAAAAGTTAGGTGGTCGGTGTGGAGGGTCTTCACTAAGTTGCCACTTCAAGAGGGTCGCCTTAACGAGAGTGAAGGGCTCTTGATCCATGGATTTAGCACTACCCTCCCAATCCTTGAAGCAGACCTGATCACCTCCCATTCCTTAGACATTGTATGATCTATGTGTTCAGTGATATCCTGTGAGTCTATAACAGTGCAATATGTTGTGGTGTGGCCACAGTACACAGTCTCCAGGACTGTCGCTCCTCCCCATCTCCAGGAGGCGTCGTGGGAAAATGCTTCTCTCTTCGCTATATTTATTAAAATGTGCAATTAATATGTCAGATAAAGAAGCTTTCATGCTGAGATGCGTCGGCTAGCTTTAGTGACTCGAATTTACAGGCAAATAAAGTTTTGTGTGGCTGCGACTTTCCAGAGGCAACTCTCCCAATCATTGCTGTTCTTCGAATTAAAAAAATATGTTTGTGTCTGTTACTAACAGTTTAATTGCAAGTTGTGGGCACCTGTTAACCAGAAGATTGAAAGTCTTGAAATATAAAGCTATTATTACACTTTTTTTCATGTCTAAACTGGAACTGAAACTGGCAGCTGTGTTGAAGTATTAGGCATTAGTTTCATTAAAACCCTAAGAAATATTTTTAAATTAGTCGAAGGCAATGATAGTCTTCGGATCTACACACCTTGCCTCACACACCTTGCCTCAGACACCTTGCCTCACACACCTTGCCTCACACACCTTGCCTCACACACCTTGCCTCACACACCTTGCCTCACACACCTTGCCTCACACACCTTGCATCACACACCTTGCCTCACACACCTTGCCTCACACACCTTGCCTCAGACACCTTGCCTCACACACCTTGCCTCACACACCTTGCCTCACACACCTTGCCTCACACACCTTGCCTCACACACCTTGCCTCACACACCTTGCCTCACACACCTTGCCTCACACACCTTGCCTCACACACCTTGCCTCACACACCTTGCCTCACACACCTTGCCTCACACACCTTGCCTCACACACCTTGCCTCACACAACTTGTCTCACACACCTTGCCTCACACAACTTGACCCGAAACTGCTGTATAGCCACATTAGGAGGAAGACAACAGTCAAGGACCAGGTGATAAGGCTGAGGAAAGAAGGTGGAGAACTCACAAGAAACGATCAAGAGGTATGTGAGGAGCTCAACACGAGATTTAAGGAAGTATTTACAGTAGAGACAGGAAGGACTCTGGGGGGACAGACCAGATGGGGACACCAGCAAGGAATACACCAACAAGTGTTGGACGACATACATACAGATGAGGAGGAGGTGAAGAAACTGCTAAGGGACATCGATACCTCAAAGGCAATGGGACCAGACAACATCTCCCCGTGGGTCCTTAGAGAGGGAGCAGATATGTTGTGCGTGCCACTTACCACAATCTTCAACACATCCCTGGAAACTGGGCAACTACCTGAGGTATGGAAGACGGCAAATGTAGTTCCCATTTTTAAAAAAGGAGACAGAAAAGAGGCACTAAACTATAGACCTGTGTCATTGACGTGTATAGTATGCAAAATTATGGAGAAGATTATCAGGAGGAGAGTGGTGGAGCACCTGGAACGGAACAGGAGTATAAATGCCAACCAGCACGGATTCACGGAAGGCAAATCCTGTGTCACAAACCTTCTGGAGTTTTATGATAAAATAACAGAAGTAAGACAAGAGAGAGAGGGGTGGGTTGATTGCATCTTCTTGGACTGCAAGAAGGCCTTTGACACAGTTCCTCACAAGAGATTAGTGCAGAAGCTAGAGCATCAGGCGCATATAACAGGAAGGGCACTGCAATGGATCAGAGAATACCTGACAGGGAGGCATCAACGAGTTATGGTACGTAATGATGTATCACAGTGGGCACCTGTGACGAGCGGGGTCCCACAGGGGTCGGTCCTAGGACCAGTGCTATTTTTGGTATATGTGAACGACATGACGGAAGGGTTAGACTCAGAAGTGTCCCTGTTTGCAGATGATGTGAAGTTAATGAGGAGAATTAAATCTGATGAGGACCAGGCAGGACTTCAAAGAGACCTGGACAGACTGGACACCTGGTCCAGCAAATGGCTTCTCGAATTTAATCCTGCCAAATGCAAAGTCATGAAGATGGGGGAGGGGCACAGAAGACCACAGACAGAGTATAGGCTAGGTGGCCAAAGACTGCAAACCTCACTCAAGGAGAAAGATCTTGGGGTGAGTATAACACCGAGCATGTCTCCGGAAGCACACATCAATCAGATAACTGCTGCAGCATATGGGCGCCTGGCAAACCTGAGAACAGCATTCCGATACCTTAGTAAGGAATCATTCAAGACACTGTACACCGTGTATGTCAGGCCCATACTGGAGTATGCAGCACCTGTTTGGAACCCGCACTTGATAAAGCACGTCAAGAAACTAGAGAAAGTACAAAGGTTTGCGACAAGGTTAGTTCCAGAGCTAAGGGGAATGTCCTATGAGGAAAGATTAAGGGAAATCGGCCTGACCACACTGGAGGACAGGAGGGTCAGGGTAGACATGATAACGACATATAAAATACTGCGTGGAATAGACAAGGTGGACAAAGACAGGATGTTCCAGGGAGGGGGACACAGAAACAAGAGGCCACAATTGGAAGTTGAAGACACAAATGAGTCAGAGAGATAGTAGGAAGTATTTCTTCAGTCATAGAGTTGTAAGGCAGTGGAATAGCCTAGAAAATGACGTAGTGGAGGCAGGAACCATACACAGTTTTAAGACGAGGTTTGATAAAGCTCATGGAGCGGGGAGAGAGAGGGCCTAGTAGCAACCGGTGAAGAGGCGGGGCCAGGAGCTAGGACTCGACCCCTGCAACCACAAATAGGTGAGTACAAATAGGTGAGTACACCTTGCCTCACACACCTTGCCTCACACACCTTGCCTCACACAACTTGCCTCACACACCTTGCCTCACACACCTTGCCTCACACAACTTGTCTCACACACCTTGCCTCACACACCTTGCCTCACACACCTTGCCTCACACACCTTGCCTCAGACACCTTGCCTCACACTCCTTGCCTCACACACCTTGCCTCACACACCTTGCCTCACACACCTTGCCTCACACACCTTGCCTCAGACACCTTGCCTCACACACCTTGCCTCACACACCTTGCCTCACACACCTTGCCTTACACACCTTGCCTCACACACCTTGCCTCACACACCTTGCCTCACACACCTTGCCTCACACACCTTGCCTCACACACCTTGCCTCACACACCTTGCCTCACACTCCTTGCCTCACACACCTTGCCTCACACACCTTGCCTCACACACCTTGCCTCACACACCTTGCCTCACACACCTTGCCTCAGACACCTTGCCTCACACACCTTGCCTCACACACTTTGCCTCACACACCTTGCCTTACACACCTTGCCTCACACACCTTGCCTCACACACCTTGCCTCACACACCTTGCCTCACACACCTTGCCTCACACACCTTGCCTCACACACCTTGCCTCACACTCCTTGCCTCACACACCTTGCCTCACACATCTTGCCTCACACACCTTGCCTCACACACCTTGCCTCACACACCTTGCCTCACACATCTTGCCTCACACACCTTGCCTCACACACCTTGCCTCACACACCTTGCCTCACACACCTTGCCTCACACACCTTGCCTCACACACCTTGCCTCACACACCTTGCCTCACACACCTTGCCTCACACATCTTGCCTCACACCTTGCCTCACACACCTTGCCTCACACACCTTGCCTCACACACCTTGCCTCACACATCTTGCCTCACACACCTTGCCTCACACACCTTGCCTCACACACCTTGCCTCACACACCTTGCCTCAGACACCTTGCCTCACACACCTTGCCTCACACATCTTGCCTCACACACCTTGCCTCACACACCTTGCCTCACACATCTTGCCTCACACACCTTGCCTCACACACCTTGCCTCACACACCTTGCCTCACACACCTTGCCTCAGACACCTTGCCTCACACACCTTGCCTCACACACCTTGCCTCAGACACCTTGCCTCACACACCTTGCCTTACACACCTTGCCTCACACACCTTGCCTCACACATCTTGCCTCACACACCTTGCCTCACACACCTTGCCTCACACACCTTGCCTCACACACCTTGCCTCACACACCTTGCCTCACACACCTTGCCTCACACACCTTGCCTCACACACCATGCCTCACACACCTTGCATCACACATCTTGTCTCACTCCTTGCCTCACACACCTTGCCTCACACACCTTGCCTCACACACCTTGCCTCAGACACCTTGCCTCACACACCTTGCCTTACACACCTTGCCTCACACACCTTGCCTCACACATCTTGCCTCACACACCTTGCCTCACACACCTTGCCTCACACACCTTGCCTCACACACCTTGCCTCACACACCTTGCCTCACACACCTTGCCTCACACACCTTGCCTCACACACCATGCCTCACACACCTTGCATCACACATCTTGTCTCACTCCTTGCCTCACACACCTTGCCTCACACACCTTGCCTCACACACCTTGCCTCACACACCTTGCCTCACACACCTTGCCTCACACACCTTGCCTCACACACCTTGCCTCACACATCTTGCCTCACACACCTTGCCTCACACACCTTGCCTCACACACCTTGCCTCACACACCTTGCCTAACACACTTTCCCTTACTCACCTTGCCTCACACAAATTGTCTCACACACCTTGCCTCACACACCTTGCTTCACACCTTGCCTCACACACCTTGCCTCACACACCATGCCTCACACATTCCCTCAGACACCTTTCCTCACACGCCTTGCCTTAGACACCTTGCCTCGGACACCTTGCCTCAGACACCTTGCCTCACACACCTTGCCTCACACACCTTGCCTCACACACCTTGCCTCACACACCTTGCCTCACACATCTTGCCTCACACACCTTGCCTCACACACCTTGCCTCATACACCTTGCCTCACACACCTTGCCTCACACACCTTGCCTCACACACCTTGCCTCACACACCTTGTCTCACACACTTTGCCTCACACACCTTGCCTCACACACCTTGCCTCACACACCTTGCCTCACACACCTTGCCTCACACACCTTGCCTCACACACCATGCCTCACACACCTTGCCTCACACCTCTTGTCTCACTCCTTGCCTCACACACCTTACCTCACACACCTTGCCTCACACACCTTGCCTCATACACCTTTCCTCAGACACCTTGACTAACACACTTCGCCTCACACACCTTGCCTAACACACCTTGCCTCACACATCTTGCCTCACACACCTTGCCTCACACACCTTGCCTCATATACCTTTCCTTAGACACCTTGACTAACACACCTTGCCTCAGACACCTTGTCTCACACACTTTGCCTCAAACACCTTGCCTCACAAACATTGCCTCAGATACCTTGCCTCAGATACCTTGCCTCAGACGCCTTGCCTCACACACCTTGCCTCACACACCTTGCCTCACACACCTTGTCTCACATGCCTTGCCTCACACACCTTGCCTCACACATCTTGCCTCACACACCTTGCCTCACACACCTTGCCTCACACACCTTGCCTCACACACCTTGACTCAAACACCTTGCCTCATACACCTTGTCTCACACACCTTGCCTCACACACCTTGTCTCACACACCTTGCCTCACACACCTTGCCTAACGCACCTTGTCTCACACACCTTCCCTCACACACCTTGCCTCACACACCTTGGCTCACACACCTTGCCTCAGACCTCTTGCCTCACACACCTTGCCTCACACACCTTGCCTCACACACCTTGTCTCACACACCTTGCCTCATACACCTTGCCTCACACACCTTGCCTCACACACATTGCCTCACACACCTTGCCTCACACACCTTGCCTCACACACCTTGCCTCACACACCTTGTCTAACACACATTGCCTCACACACCTTGTCTCATTCCTTGCCTCACACACCTTGCCTCACACACCTTGCCTCATGCACTTTTCCTCAGGCACCTTGATTAACACACCTTGCCTCACACTCCTTGTCTCACACACCTTGCCTCACACACCTTGTCTCACAAGCCTTGCCTCACACACCTTGCCTCACACACCTTGCCTCACACACCTTGCCTCACACACCTTGCCTCACACACCTTGACTCAAACACCTTGCCTCATACACCTTGTCTCACACACCTTGCCTCACACACCTTGCCTCACACACCTTGCCTCACACACCTTGCCTAACGCACCTTGTCTCACACACCTTGGCTCACACACCTTGCCTCAGACCTCTTTCCTCACACACCTTGCCTCACACACCTTGCCTCACACACCTTGACTCAAACACCTTGCCTCATACACCTTGTCTCACACACCTTGCCTCACACACCTTACCTCAGACACCTTGCCTCACACACCTTGCCTAACGCACCTTGCCTCACACACCTTGCCTCACACACCTTGCCTAACGCACCTTGTCTCACACACCTTGCCTCACACACCTTGCCTCACACACCTTGTCTAACACACATTGCCTCACACACCTTGTCTCACTCCTTGCCTCACACACCTTGCCTCACACACCTTGCCTCATGCACTTTTCCTCAGACACCTTGACTAACACACCTTGCCTCACACTCCTTGCCTCACACACTTTGCCTCACACATCTTGCCTCACACACCTTGCCTCACACACCTTGCCTCACACACCTTGTCTCACACACATTGCCTCACACACTTTGCCTCACACACCTTGCCTCACGCACCTTGCCTCACACACCTTGCCTCACACACCTTGCTTCACACACCTTGCCTCACACACCTTGCCTCACACACCATGCCTCACACACCTTGCCTCACACACTTTGTCTCACACTCGTTGCCTCACACACCTTGCCTCATACACCTTTCCTCAGACACCTTGACTAACACACCGTGCCTCACACACCTTATCTCGCACACTTTGCCTCACACACCTTGCCTCACACACCTTGCCTCAGACACTTTGCCTCTCGCACCTTGTCTCACACACCTTGCCTCACACACGTTGCCTAACACACCTTGTCTCACACTCCTTGCCTCACACACCTTGCCTCACACACCTTGCCTCAGACACCTTGCCTAAGACACCTTTCCTCACACACCTTGCCTCACACACCTTGTCTCACACACCTTGTCTCACACACCTTGCCTCACACACCTTGCCTCACACACCTTGCCTCAGAAACCTTGCCTTACACACCTTGCCTCACACACCTTGTCTCACACGTCTTGCCTCAGACACCTTGCCTTACACACCTTGCCTCACACACCCTACCTCACACACCTTGCCTCACTCACCTTGCCTCACACAACTTGTCTCACACACCTTGCCTCACACACCTTGTCTCACACACCTTGCCTCACACACCTTGCCTCGGACACCTTGCCTCAGACACCTTGCCTCACACACCTTGCCTCACACACCTTGTCTCACACACCTTGTCTCACACACCTTGCCTCACACACCTTGCCTCACACACCTTGCCTCAGAAACCTTGCCTTACACACCTTGCCTCACACACCTTGTCTCACATGCCTTGCCTCAGACACCTTGCCTTACACACCTTGCCTCACACACCCTGCCTCACACACCTTGCCTCACTCACCTT
The DNA here is from genome assembly GCF_038502225.1 of Cherax quadricarinatus. Lineage (NCBI taxonomy): Eukaryota > Metazoa > Arthropoda > Malacostraca > Decapoda > Parastacidae > Cherax > Cherax quadricarinatus. The sequence continues at coordinate 49,331,167 of NC_091297.1, forward strand.
GCCTCACACAACTTGTCTCACACACCTTGCCTCACACACCTTGTCTCACACACCTTGCCTCACTCACCTTGCCTCAGACACCTTGCCTCAGACACCTTGCCTCAGACCTCTTACCTCACGCACCTTGCCTCAGACACCTTTCCTCGGACACCTTTCCTCACACACCTTTCTTACACACCTTGCCTCACACACCTTACCTTAGACACCTTGCTTCACACACCTTGCCTCACACACCTTGCCTCACACACCTTGCCTCAGACCTCTTGCCTCAGTCACCTTGCCTCAGACACCTTGCCTCAGACACCTTGCCTCTGACACCATGCCTCACACACCTTGCCTCACACACCTTGCCTCACACACCTTGCCTCACACACCTTGCCTCACACACCTTGCCTCACACACCTTGCCTCACACACCTTGCCTCACACACCTCGCCTCACACACCTTGCCTCATACACTTGCCTCACACACCTTGCCTCACACACCTTGCCTCACACACCTTGCCTCATACACCTTGCCTCACACACCTTGCCTCACACACCTTGCCTCACACACCTTGCCTCACACACCTTGCCTCACACACCTTGCCTCACACACCTTGCCTCACACACCTTGCCTCACACACCTTGCCTCACACACCTTGCCTCACACACCTGGAAGAATGGTAGATTGCTGGTGTAGGACTATACTTGCGCATCTATAATGGCTGACACCTACATCCCATTTAGTGTTGGTGAGCAGAGTAGTGCTGCTGATCACAGGGAAGATCACATGTTCAACCAGAGATTTGGTCAATCTGTACCACGTCGTCCCTTATAGGATCAGAGATCCTTGGATCATGGGGAAAGCAAGCCAGGGGTTTCTTCAAAAAAAAAAAAAACTGGCTTCCAGCCTCATCAAAACCACCAGAAACCTGAAGGCTGCCACGTTTCTCTTCCAGAAGCTCAGCGTGGTGATGAACTTAGGGAACGCTTGATGCATCTAACACCTGCCCCCTAACACCTGCAGCAGTCCAAACCTGCCCTCTAACACCTGCAGCAGTCCAAACATGGCCTCTAACACCTGCAGCAGTCCACACCTGCCTTCTAACACCTGCAGCAGTCCAAACCGGCCCTCTATACCTTGCAACAGTTCACATCTGAATGATAACTAACAATAAACGAGGGATAACAATAGTCGGGCAACATGAGGTTCTAAGGTTCACTACAGTGGCTATGGACAAGTCTCACCTATCATCGCGCTACATATAATTTAGTCTAATCTTTAACCAGCTATGTAGATTAAATACCATAATCAGATAAAATTGTATCAATTTTTGCCAGGGTAATAAGTAATCCCGTTGGCCATCACTGTCGCTATTATGGTGAGAAAAGTTAGGTGGTCGGTGTGGAGGGTCTTCACTAAGTTGCCACTTCAAGAGGGTCGCCTTAACGAGAGTGAAGGGCTCTTGATCCATGGATTTAGCACTACCCTCCCAATCCTTGAAGCAGACCTGATCACCTCCCATTCCTTAGACATTGTATGATCTATGTGTTCAGTGGTATCCTGTGAGTCTATAACAGTGCAATATGTTGTGGTGTGGCCACAGTACACAGTCTCCAGGACTGTCGCTCCTCCCCATCTCCAGGAGGCGTCGTGGGAAAATGCTTCTCTCTTCGCTATATTTATTAAAATGTGCAATTAATATGTCAGATAAAGAAGCTTTCATGCTGAGATGCGTCGGCTAGCTTTAGTGACTCGAATTTACAGGCAAATAAAGTTTTGTGTGGCTGCGACTTTCCAGAGGCAACTCTCCGAATCATTGCTGTTCTTCGAATTAAAAAAATATGTTTGTGTCTGTTACTAACAGTTTAATTGCAAGTTGTGGGCACCTGTTAACCAGAAGATTGAAAGTCTTGAAATATAAAGCTATTATTACACTTTTTTTCATGTCTAAACTGGAACTGAAACTGGCAGCTGTGTTGAAGTATTAGGCATTAATTTCATTAAAAACCTAAGAAATATTTTTAAATTAGTCGAAGGCAATGATAGTTTTCTGTTCTACACACCTTGCCTCAGACACCTTGCCTCAGACACCTTGAGTCACACACCTTGCCTCACACACCTTGCCTCACACACCTTGCCTCACACACCTTGCCTCAGACACCTTGCCTCACACACCTTGACTCACACACCTTGCCTCACACACCTTGCCTCACACACCTTGCCTCACACACCTTGCCTCACACACCTTGACTCACACACCTTGCCTCAGACACCTTGCCTCACACACCTTGACTCACACACCTTGCCTCAGACACCTTGCCTCAGACACCTTGACTCACACACCTTGACTCACACACCTTGCCTCACACATCTTGCCTCACACACCTTGCCTCACACACCTTGCCTCACACACCTTGCCTCACACATCTTGCCTCACACACCTTGCCTCACACACCTTGCCTCACACACCTTGCCTCACACACCTTGCCTCACACACCTTGCCTCACATACCTTGCCTCACACATCTTGCCTCATACACCTTGCCTCACACACCTTGCCATACACATCTTGCCACACACACCTTGCCTAACACACTTTCCCTTACTCACCTTGCCTCACACACCTTGCTTCACACCTTGCCTCACGCACCTTACCTCACACACCTTGCCTCACACATTCCCTCAGACACCTTTCCTCACACGCCTTGCCTCAGACACCTTGCCTCAGACACCTTGCCTCAGACACCTTGCCTCACACACCTTGCCTCACACACCTTGCCTCAGACACCTTGCCTCACACACCTTGCGTCACACACCTTGCCTCACACACCTTGCCTCACACACCTTGCCTCACACACCTTGTCTCACACACTTTGCCTCACACACCTTGCCTCACACACCTTGCCTCACACACCTTGCCTCACACACCTTGCCTCACACACCTTGCCTCACACACCATGCCTCACACACCTTGCATCACACATCTTGTCTCACTCCTTGCCTCACACACCTTACCTCACACACCTTGCCTCAAACACCTTGCCTCATACACCTTTCCTCAGACACCTTGACTAACACACCTCGCCTTACACAACTTGCCTAACACACCTTTCATCACACATCTTGCCTCACACACCTTGCCTCATACACCTTTCCTTAGACACCTTGACTAACACACCTTGTCTCACACACTTTGCCTCAAACACCTTGCCTCACACACATTGCCTCAGATACCTTGCCTTAGACACCTTGCCTCACACACCTTGCCTCACACACCTTGCCTCACACACATTGCCTCACAAACCTTGCCTCAGACGCCTTGCCTCACACACCTTGCCTCACACACCTTGCCTCACACACCTTGTCTCACATGCCTTGCCTCAAACACCTTGCCTCAAACACCTTGCCTCACACACCTTGCCTCACACACCTTGCCTCACACACCTTGCCTCACACACCTTGACTCAAACACCTTGCCTCATACACCTTGTCTCACACACCTTGCCTCACACACCTTGTCTCACACACCTTGCCTCACACACCCTTGCCTAACGCACCTTGTGTCACACACCTTGCATCACACACCTTGCCTCACACACCTTGGCTTACACACCTTGCCTCAGACCTCTTGCCTCACACACCTTGCCTCACACACCTTGCCTCACACACCTTGTCTCACACACCTTGCCTCATACACCTTGCCTCACACACCTTGCCTCACACACCTTGCCTCACACACCTTGCCTCACACACCTTGCCTCACACACCTTGCCTCACACACCTTTTCTAACACACATTGCCTCACACACCTTGTCTCATTCCTTGCCTCACACACCTTGCCTCATGCACTTTTCCTCAGACACCTTGATTAACACACCTTGCCTCACACTCCTTGCCTCACACACCTTGCCTCACACACCTTGTCTCACAAGCCTTGCCTCACACACCTTGCCTCACACACCTTGCCTCACACACCTTGCCTCACACACCTTGCCTCACACACCTTGACTCAAACACCTTGCCTCATACACCTTGTCTCACACACCTTGCCTCACACACCTTGCCTCACACACCTTGCCTCACACACCTTGCCTAACGCACCTTGTCTCACACACCTTGCCTCACACACCTTGCCTCACACACCTTGGCTCACACACCTTGCCTCAGACCTCTTGCCTCACACACCATGCCTTACACACCTTGCCTCACACACCTTGCCTAACGCACCTTGTCTCACACACCTTGCCTCACACACCTTGCCTCACACACCTTGGCTCACACATCTTGACTCAAACACCTTGCCTCATACACCTTGTCTCACACACCTTGCCTCACACACCTTCCCTCACACACCTTGCCTCACACACCTTGCCTAACGCACCTTGTCTCACACACCTTGCCTCACACACCTTGCCTCACACACCTTGTCTAACACACATTGCCTCACACACCTTGTCTCACTCCTTGCCTCACACACCTTGCCTCACACACCTTGCCTCATGCACTTTTCCTCAGACACCTTGACTAACACACCTTGCCTCACACTCCATGCCTCACACACCTTGCCTCACACTCCTTGCCTCACACACCTTGCCTCACACATCTTGCCTCACACACCTTGCCTCACACACCTTGCCTCAGACTCCTTGCCTCACACACCTTGCCTCACACACCTTGTCTCACACACATTGCCTCACACACCTTGCCTCACACACCTTGCCTCACACCTTGCCTCACACACCTTGCTTCACACACCTTGCCTCACACACCTTGCCTCACACACCATGCCTCACACACCTTGCCTCACACACTTTGTCTCACACTCGTTGCCTCACACACCTTGCCTCATACACCTTTCCTCAGACACCTTATCTCGCACACTTTGCCTCACACCTTGCCTCACACACCTTGCCTCAGACACCTTGCCTCTCGCACCTTGTCTCACACACCTTGCCTCACACACGTTGCCTGACACACCTTGCCTCACACACCTTGCCTCACACACCTTGCCTCACACACCTTGCCTCACACACCTTGCCTCACACACCTTGCCTCACACACCTTGCCTCACACACCATGCCTCACACACCTTGCCTCACACACTTTGTCTCACACTCGTTGCCTCACACACCTTGCCTCATACACCTTTCCTCACACACCTTATCTCGCACACTTTGCCTCACACACCTTGCCTGACACACCTTGTCTCACACTCCTTGCCTCACACACCTTGCCTCACACACCTTGCCTCAGACACCTTGCCTAAGACACCTTGCCTCACACACTTTGCCTCACACACCTTGTCTCACACACCTTGTCTCACACACCTTGCCTCACACACCTTGCCTCACACACCTTGCCTCAGAAACCTTGCCTTACACACCTTGCCTCACACACCTTGTCTCACACGCCTTGCCTCAGACACCTTGCCTTACACACCTTGCCTCACACACCCTACCTCACACACCTTGCCTCACTCACCTTGCCTCACACAACTTGTCTCACACACCTTGCCTCACACACCTCAGGGGCCAGGAGCTCGGACTCGACCCCCGCAACCTCAACTAGGTGAGTACTAGGTGAGTACACCTTGTCTCACACACCTTGCCTCATACACCTTGCCTCAGACACCTTGCCTCAGACACCTTGCCTCACACACCTTGCCTCACACACCTTGTCTCACACACCTTGTCTCACACACCTTGCTTCACACACCTTGCCTCACACACCTTGCCTCAGACCTCTTGCCTCACACACCATGCCTTACACACCTTGCCTCACACACCTTGCCTAACGCACCTTGTCTCACACACCTTGCCTCACACACCTTGCCTCACACACCTTGGCTCACACATCTTGACTCAAACACCTTGCCTCATACACCTTGTCTCACACACCTTGCCTCACACACCTTGCCTCACACACCTTGCCTCACACACCTTGCCTAACGCACCTTGTCTCACACACCTTGCCTCACACACCTTGCCTCACACACCTTGTCTAACACACATTGCCTCACACACCTTGTCTCACTCCTTGCCTCACACACCTTGCCTCACACACCTTGCCTCATGCACTTTTCCTCAGACACCTTGACTAACACACCTTGCCTCACACTCCATGCCTCACACACCTTGCCTCACACTCCTTGCCTCACACACCTTGCCTCACACATCTTGCCTCACACACCTTGCCTCACACACCTTGCCTCAGACTCCTTGCCTCACACACCTTGCCTCACACACCTTGTCTCACACACATTGCCTCACACACCTTGCCTCACACACCTTGCCTCACACCTTGCCTCACACACCTTGCTTCACACACCTTGCCTCACACACCTTGCCTCACACACCATGCCTCACACACCTTGCCTCACACACTTTGTCTCACACTCGTTGCCTCACACACCTTGCCTCATACACCTTTCCTCAGACACCTTATCTCGCACACTTTGCCTCACACCTTGCCTCACACACCTTGCCTCAGACACCTTGCCTCTCGCACCTTGTCTCACACACCTTGCCTCACACACGTTGCCTGACACACCTTGCCTCACACACCTTGCCTCACACACCTTGCCTCACACACCTTGCCTCACACACCTTGCCTCACACACCTTGCCTCACACACCTTGCCTCACACACCATGCCTCACACACCTTGCCTCACACACTTTGTCTCACACTCGTTGCCTCACACACATTGCCTCATACACCTTTCCTCACACACCTTATCTCGCACACTTTGCCTCACACACCTTGCCTGACACACCTTGTCTCACACTCCTTGCCTCACACACCTTGCCTCACACACCTTGCCTCAGACACCTTGCCTAAGACACCTTGCCTCACACACTTTGCCTCACACACCTTGTCTCACACACCTTGTCTCACACACCTTGCCTCACACACCTTGCCTCACACACCTTGCCTCAGAAACCTTGCCTTACACACCTTGCCTCACACACCTTGTCTCACACGCCTTGCCTCAGACACCTTGCCTTACACACCTTGCCTCACACACCCTACCTCACACACCTTGCCTCACTCACCTTGCCTCACACAACTTGTCTCACACACCTTGCCTCACACACCTCAGGGGCCAGGAGCTCGGACTCGACCCCCGCAACCTCAACTAGGTGAGTACTAGGTGAGTACACCTTGTCTCACACACCTTGCCTCATACACCTTGCCTCAGACACCTTGCCTCAGACACCTTGCCTCACACACCTTGCCTCACACACCTTGTCTCACACACCTTGTCTCACACACCTTGCTTCACACACCTTGCCTCACACACCTTGCCTCAGAAACCTTGCCTTACACACCTTGCCTCACACACCCTGCCTCACACACCTTGCCTCACTCACCTTGCCTCACACAACTTGCCTCACACACCTTGCCTCACACACCTTGTCTCACACACCTTGCCTCACTCAACTTGCCTCAGACACCTTGCCTCAGACACCTTGCCTCAGACCTCTTACCTCACGCACCTTGCCTCAGACACCTTTCCTCGGACACCTTTCCTCACACAACTTTCTTACACACCTTGCCTCACACACCTTGCCTTGGACACCTTGCTTCACACACCTTGCCTCACACACCTTGCCTCAGACACCTTGCCTCAGACCTCTTGCCTCAGACACCTTGCCTCAGACACCTTGCCTCAGACACCTTGCCTCTGACACCTTGCCTCACACACCTTGCCTCACACACCTTGCCTCACACACCTTGCCTCACACACCTTGCCTCACACACCTTTCCTCACACACCTTGCCTCACACACGTTGCCTCACACACCTCGCCTCACACACCTTGCCTCATACACTTGCCTCACACACCTTGCCTCACACACCTTGCCTCACACACCTTGCCTCACACACCTTGCCTCACACACCTTGCCTCACACACCTTGCCTCACACACCTTGCCTCACACACCTTGCCTCACACACCTGGAAGAATGGTAGATTGCTGGTGTAGGACTATACTTGCGCATCTATAATGGCTGACACCTACATCCCATTTAGTGTTGGTGAGCAGAGTAGTGCTGCTGATCAAAGGGAAGACCACATGTTCAACCAGAGATTTGGTCAATCTGTACCACGTCGTCCCTTATAGGATCAGAGATCCTTGGATCATGGGGAAAGCAAGCCAGGGGTTTCCTCCAAAAAAAAAAAAACTGGCTTCCAGCCTCATCAAAACCACCAGAAACCTGAGGGCTGCCACGTTTCTCTTCCAGAAGCTCAGCGTGGTGATAAACTTAGGGAACGCCTGATGCATCTAACACCTGCCCCCTAACACCTGCAGCAGTCCAAACCTGCCCTCTAGCACCTGCAGCAGTCCAAACATGGCCTCTAACACCTGCAGCAGTCCACACCTGCCTTCTAACACCTGCAGCAGTCCAAACCTGCTCTCTATACCTTGCAACAGTTCACATCTGAATGATAACTAACAATAAACGAGGGATAACAATAGTCGGGCAACATGAGGTTCTAAGGTTCACTACAGTGGCTATGGACAAGTCTCACCTATCATCGCGCTACATATAATTTAGTCTAATCTTTAACCAGCTATATAGATTAAATACCATAATCAGATAAAATTGTATCAATTTTTGCCAGGGTAATAAGTAATCCCGTTGGCCATCACTGTCGCTATTATGGTGGGAAAAGTTAGGTGGTCGGTGTGGAGGGTCTTCACTAAGTTGCCACTTCAAGAGGGTCGCCTTAACGAGAGTGAAGGGCTCTTGATCCATGGATTTAGCACTACCCTCCCAATCCTTGAAGCAGACCGGATCACCTCCCATTCCTTAGACATTGTATGATCTATGTGTTCAGTGGTATCCTGTGAGTCTATAACAGTGCAATATGTCGTGATGTGGCCACAGTACACAGTCTCCAGGACTGTCGCTCCTCCCCATCTCCAGGAGGCGTCGTGGGAAAATGCTTCTCTCTTCGCTATATTTATTAAAATGTGCAATTAATATGTCAGATAAAGAAGCTTTCATGCTGAGATGCGTCGGCTAGCTTTAGTGACTCGAATTTACAGGCAAATAAAGTTTTGTGTGGCTGCGACTTTCCAGAGGCAACTCTCCCAATCATTGCTGTTCTTCGAATTAAAAAAATATGTTTGTGTCTGTTACTAACAGTTTAATTGCAAGTTGTGGGCACCTGTTAACCAGAAGATTGAAAGTCTTGAAATATAAAGCTATTATTACACTTTTTTTCATGTCTAAACTGGAACTGAAACTGGCAGCTGTGTTGAAGTATTAGGCATTAATTTCATTAAAAACCTAAGAAATATTTTTAAATTAGTCGAAGGCAATGATAGTTTTCTGTTCTACACACCTTGCCTCAGACACCTTGCCTCAGACACCTTGACTCACACACCTTGCCTCACACACCTTGCCTCACACACCTTGCCTCACACACCTTGCCTCACACACCTTGCCTCACACACCTTGCCTCACACACCTTGCCTCACACACCTTGCCTCACACACCTTGCCTCACACACCTGGAAGAATGGTAGATTGCTGGTGTAGGACTATACTTGCGCATCTATAATGGCTGACACCTACATCCCATTTAGTGTTGGTGAGCAGAGTAGTGCTGCTGATCACAGGGAAGATCACATGTTCAACCAGAGATTTGGTCAATCTGTACCACGTCGTCCCTTATAGGATCAGAGATCCTTGGATCATGGGGAAAGCAAGCCAGGGGTTTCCTCCAAAAAAAAAAAAACTGGCTTCCAGCCTCATCAAAACCACCAGAAACCTGAAGGCTGCCACGTTTCTCTTCCAGAAGCTCAGCGTGGTGATGAACTTAGGGAACGCTTGATGCATCTAACACCTGCCCCCTAACACCTGCAGCAGTCCAAACCTGCCCTCTAACACCTGCAGCAGTCCAAACATGGCCTCTAACACCTGCAGCAGTCCACACCTGCCTTCTAACACCTGCAGCAGTCCAAACCTGCCCTCTATACCTTGCAACAGTTCACATCTGAATGATAACTAACAATAAACGAGGGATAACAATAGTCGGGCAACATGAGGTTCTAAGGTTCACTACAGTGGCTATGGACAAGTCTCACCTATCATCGCGCTACATATAATTTAGTCTAATCTTTAACCAGCTATGTAGATTAAATACCATAATCAGATAAAATTGTATCAATTTTTGCCAGGGTAATAAGTAATCCCGTTGGCCATCACTGTCGCTATTATGGTGAGAAAAGTTAGGTGGTCGGTGTGGAGGGTCTTCACTAAGTTGCCACTTCAAGAGGGTCGCCTTAACGAGAGTGAAGGGCTCTTGATCCATGGATTTAGCACTACCCTCCCAATCCTTGAAGCAGACCTGATCACCTCCCATTCCTTAGACATTGTATGATCTATGTGTTCAGTGGTATCCTGTGAGTCTATAACAGTGCAATATGTTGTGGTGTGGCCACAGTACACAGTCTCCAGGACTGTCGCTCCTCCCCATCTCCAGGAGGCGTCGTGGGAAAATGCTTCTCTCTTCGCTATATTTATTAAAATGTGCAATTAATATGTCAGATAAAGAAGCTTTCATGCTGAGATGCGTCGGCTAGCTTTAGTGACTCGAATTTACAGGCAAATAAAGTTTTGTGTGGCTGCGACTTTCCAGAGGCAACTCTCCGAATCATTGCTGTTCTTCGAATTAAAAAAATATGTTTGTGTCTGTTACTAACAGTTTAATTGCAAGTTGTGGGCACCTGTTAACCAGAAGATTGAAAGTCTTGAAATATAAAGCTATTATTACACTTTTTTTCATGTCTAAACTGGAACTGAAACTGGCAGCTGTGTTGAAGTATTAGGCATTAATTTCATTAAAAACCTAAGAAATATTTTTAAATTAGTCGAAGGCAATGATAGTTTTCTGTTCTACACACCTTGCCTCAGACACCTTGCCTCAGACACCTTGACTCACACACCTTGCCTCACACACCTTGCCTCACACACCTTGCCTCACACACCTTGCCTCACACACCTTGCCTCACACACCTTGCCTCACACACCTTGCCTCACACACCTTGCCTCACACACCTTGCCTCACACACCTGGAAGAATGGTAGATTGCTGGTGTAGGACTATACTTGCGCATCTATAATGGCTGACACCTACATCCCATTTAGTGTTGGTGAGCAGAGTAGTGCTGCTGATCACAGGGAAGATCACATGTTCAACCAGAGATTTGGTCAATCTGTACCACGTCGTCCCTTATAGGATCAGAGATCCTTGGATCATGGGGAAAGCAAGCCAGGGGTTTCCTCCAAAAAAAAAAAAACTGGCTTCCAGCCTCATCAAAACCACCAGAAACCTGAAGGCTGCCACGTTTCTCTTCCAGAAGCTCAGCGTGGTGATGAACTTAGGGAACGCTTGATGCATCTAACACCTGCCCCCTAACACCTGCAGCAGTCCAAACCTGCCCTCTAACACCTGCAGCAGTCCAAACATGGCCTCTAACACCTGCAGCAGTCTACACCTGCCTTCTAACACCTGCAGCAGTCCAAACCTGCCCTCTATACCTTGCAACAGTTCACATCTGAATGATAACTAACAATAAACGAGGGATAACAATAGTCGGGCAACATGAGGTTCTAAGGTTCACTACAGTGGCTATGGACAAGTCTCACCTATCATCGCGCTACATATAATTTAGTCTAATCTTTAACCAGCTATGTAGATTAAATACCATAATCAGATAAAATTGTATCAATTTTTGCCAGGGTAATAAGTAATCCCGTTGGCCATCACTGTCGCTATTATGGTGAGAAAAGTTAGGTGGTCGGTGTGGAGGGTCTTCACTAAGTTGCCACTTCAAGAGGGTCGCCTTAACGAGAGTGAAGGGCTCTTGATCCATGGATTTAGCACTACCCTCCCAATCCTTGAAGCAGACCTGATCACCTCCCATTCCTTAGACATTGTATGATCTATGTGTTCAGTGGTATCCTGTGAGTCTATAACAGTGCAATATGTTGTGGTGTGGCCACAGTACACAGTCTCCAGGACTGTCGCTCCTCCCCATCTCCAGGAGGCGTCGTGGGAAAATGCTTCTCTCTTCGCTATATTTATTAAAATGTGCAATTAATATGTCAGATAAAGAAGCTTTCATGCTGAGATGCGTCGGCTAGCTTTAGTGACTCGAATTTACAGGCAAATAAAGTTTTGTGTGGCTGCGACTTTCCAGAGGCAACTCTCCGAATCATTGCTGTTCTTCGAATTAAAAAAATATGTTTGTGTCTGTTACTAACAGTTTAATTGCAAGTTGTGGGCACCTGTTAACCAGAAGATTGAAAGTCTTGAAATATAAAGCTATTATTACACTTTTTTTCATGTCTAAACTGGAACTGAAACTGGCAGCTGTGTTGAAGTATTAGGCATTAATTTCATTAAAAACTTAAGAAATATTTTTAAATTAGTCGAAGGCAATGATAGTTTTCTGTTCTACACACCTTGCCTCAGACACCTTGCCTCAGACACCTTGACTCACACACCTTGCCTCACACACCTTGCCTCACACACCTTGCCTCACACACCTTGCCTCAGACACCTTGCCTCACACACCTTGACTCACACACCTTGCCTCACACACCTTGCCTCACACACCTTGCCTCACACACCTTGCCTCACACACCTTGACTCACACACCTTGCCTCAGACACCTTGCCTCACACACCTTGACTCACACACCTTGCCTCAGACACCTTGCCTCAGACACCTTGACTCACACACCTTGACTCACACACCTTGCCTCACACATCTTGCCTCACACACCTTGCCTCACACACCTTGCCTCACACACCTTGCCTCACACATCTTGCCTCACACACCTTGCCTCACACACCTTGCCTCACACACCTTGCCTCACACACCTTGCCTCACACACCTTGCCTCACATACCTTGCCTCACACATCTTGCCTCATACACCTTGCCTCACACACCTTGCCATACACATCTTGCCACACACACCTTGCCTAACACACTTTCCCTTACTCACCTTGCCTCACACACCTTGCTTCACACCTTGCCTCACGCACCTTACCTCACACACCTTGCCTCACACATTCCCTCAGACACCTTTCCTCACACGCCTTGCCTCAGACACCTTGCCTCAGACACCTTGCCTCAGACACCTTGCCTCACACACCTTGCCTCACACACCTTGCCTCAGACACCTTGCCTCACACACCTTGCGTCACACACCTTGCCTCACACACCTTGCCTCACACACCTTGCCTCACACACCTTGTCTCACACACTTTGCCTCACACACCTTGCCTCACACACCTTGCCTCACACACCTTGCCTCACACACCTTGCCTCAGACACCTTGCCTCACACACCATGCCTCACACACCTTGCATCACACATCTTGTCTCACTCCTTGCCTCACACACCTTACCTCACACACCTTGCCTCAAACACCTTGCCTCATACACCTTTCCTCAGACACCTTGACTAACACACCTCGCCTTACACAACTTGCCTAACACACCTTTCATCACACATCTTGCCTCACACACCTTGCCTCATACACCTTTCCTTAGACACCTTGACTAACACACCTTGTCTCACACACTTTGCCTCAAACACCTTGCCTCACACACATTGCCTCAGATACCTTGCCTTAGACACCTTGCCTCACACACCTTGCCTCACACACCTTGCCTCACACACATTGCCTCACAAACCTTGCCTCAGACGCCTTGCCTCACACACCTTGCCTCACACACCTTGCCTCACACACCTTGTCTCACATGCCTTGCCTCAAACACCTTGCCTCAAACACCTTGCCTCACACACCTTGCCTCACACACCTTGCCTCACACACCTTGCCTCACACACCTTGACTCAAACACCTTGCCTCATACACCTTGTCTCACACACCTTGCCTCACACACCTTGTCTCACACACCTTGCCTCACACACCCTTGCCTAACGCACCTTGTGTCACACACCTTGCATCACACACCTTGCCTCACACACCTTGGCTTACACACCTTGCCTCAGACCTCTTGCCTCACACACCTTGCCTCACACACCTTGCCTCACACACCTTGTCTCACACACCTTGCCTCATACACCTTGCCTCACACACCTTGCCTCACACACCTTGCCTCACACACCTTGCCTCACACACCTTGCCTCACACACCTTGCCTCACACACCTTTTCTAACACACATTGCCTCACACACCTTGTCTCATTCCTTGCCTCACACACCTTGCCTCACACACCTTGCCTCATGCACTTTTCCTCAGACACCTTGATTAACACACCTTGCCTCACACTCCTTGCCTCACACACCTTGCCTCACACACCTTGTCTCACAAGCCTTGCCTCACACACCTTGCCTCACACACCTTGCCTCACACACCTTGCCTCACACACCTTGCCTCACACACCTTGACTCAAACACCTTGCCTCATACACCTTGTCTCACACACCTTGCCTCACACACCTTGCCTCACACACCTTGCCTCACACACCTTGCCTAACGCACCTTGTCTCACACACCTTGCCTCACACACCTTGCCTCACACACCTTGGCTCACACACCTTGCCTCAGACCTCTTGCCTCACACACCATGCCTTACACACCTTGCCTCACACACCTTGCCTAACGCACCTTGTCTCACACACCTTGCCTCACACACCTTGCCTCACACACCTTGGCTCACACATCTTGACTCAAACACCTTGCCTCATACACCTTGTCTCACACACCTTGCCTCACACACCTTGCCTCACACACCTTGCCTCACACACCTTGCCTAACGCACCTTGTCTCACACACCTTGCCTCACACACCTTGCCTCACACACCTTGTCTAACACACATTGCCTCACACACCTTGTCTCACTCCTTGCCTCACACACCTTGCCTCACACACCTTGCCTCATGCACTTTTCCTCAGACACCTTGACTAACACACCTTGCCTCACACTCCATGCCTCACACACCTTGCCTCACACTCCTTGCCTCACACACCTTGCCTCACACATCTTGCCTCACACACCTTGCCTCACACACCTTGCCTCAGACTCCTTGCCTCACACACCTTGCCTCACACACCTTGTCTCACACACATTGCCTCACACACCTTGCCTCACACACCTTGCCTCACACCTTGCCTCACACACCTTGCTTCACACACCTTGCCTCACACACCTTGCCTCACACACCATGCCTCACACACCTTGCCTCACACACTTTGTCTCACACTCGTTGCCTCACACACCTTGCCTCATACACCTTTCCTCAGACACCTTATCTCGCACACTTTGCCTCACACACCTTGCCTCACACACCTTGCCTCAGACACCTTGCCTCTCGCACCTTGTCTCACACACCTTGCCTCACACACGTTGCCTGACACACCTTGCCTCACACACCTTGCCTCACACACCTTGCCTCACACACCTTGCCTCACACACCTTGCCTCACACACCTTGCCTCACACACCTTGCCTCACACACCATGCCTCACACACCTTGCCTCACACACTTTGTCTCACACTCGTTGCCTCACACACCTTGCCTCATACACCTTTCCTCACACACCTTATCTCGCACACTTTGCCTCACACACCTTGCCTGACACACCTTGTCTCACACTCCTTGCCTCACACACCTTGCCTCACACACCTTGCCTCAGACACCTTGCCTAAGACACCTTGCCTCACACACTTTGCCTCACACACCTTGTCTCACACACCTTGTCTCACACACCTTGCCTCACACACCTTGCCTCACACACCTTGCCTCAGAAACCTTGCCTTACACACCTTGCCTCACACACCTTGTCTCACACGCCTTGCCTCAGACACCTTGCCTTACACACCTTGCCTCACACACCCTACCTCACACACCTTGCCTCACTCACCTTGCCTCACACAACTTGTCTCACACACCTTGCCTCACACACCTCAGGGGCCAGGAGCTCGGACTCGACCCCCGCAACCTCAACTAGGTGAGTACTAGGTGAGTACACCTTGTCTCACACACCTTGCCTCATACACCTTGCCTCAGACACCTTGCCTCAGACACCTTGCCTCACACACCTTGCCTCACACACCTTGTCTCACACACCTTGTCTCACACACCTTGCTTCACACACCTTGCCTCACACACCTTGCCTCAGAAACCTTGCCTTACACACCTTGCCTCACACACCCTGCCTCACACACCTTGCCTCACTCACCTTGCCTCACACAACTTGCCTCACACACCTTGCCTCACACACCTTGTCTCACACACCTTGCCTCACTCAACTTGCCTCACACACCTTTCCTCGGACACCTTTCCTCACACACCTTTCTTACACACCTTGCCTCACACACCTTGCCTTGGACACCTTGCTTCACACACCTTGCCTCACACACCTTGCCTCAGACACCTTGCCTCAGACCTCTTGCCTCAGACACCTTGCCTCAGACACCTTGCCTCAGACACCTTGCCTCTGACACCTTGCCTCACACACCTTGCCTCACACACCTTGCCTCACACACCTTGCCTCACACACCTTGCCTCACACACCTTTCCTCACACACCTTGCCTCACACACGTTGCCTCACACACCTCGCCTCACACACCTTGCCTCATACACTTGCCTCACACACCTTGCCTCACACACCTTGCCTCACACACCTTGCCTCACACACCTTGCCTCACACACCTTGCCTCACACACCTTGCCTCACACACCTTGCCTCACACACCTGGAAGAATGGTAGATTGCTGGTGTAGGACTATACTTGCGCATCTATAATGGCTGACACATACATCCCATTTAGTGTTGGTGAGCAGAGTAGTGCTGCTGATCACAGGGAAGATCACATGTTCAACCAGAGATTTGGTCAATCTGTACCACGTCGTCCCTTATAGGATCAGAGATCCTTGGATCATGGGGAAAGCAAGCCAGGGGTTTCCTCCAAAAAAAAAAAAAACTGGCTTCCAGCCTCATCAAAACCACCAGAAACCTGAGGGCTGCCACGTTTCTCTTCCAGAAGCTCAGCGTGGTGATAAACTTAGGGAACGCCTGATGCATCTAACACCTGCCCCCTAACACCTGCAGCAGTCCAAACCTGCCCTCTAGCACCTGCAGCAGTCCAAACATGGCCTCTAACACCTGCAGCAGTCCACACCTGCCTTCTAACACCTGCAGCAGTCCAAACCTGCTCTCTATACCTTGCAACAGTTCACATCTGAATGATAACTAACAATAAACGAGGGATAACAATAGTCGGGCAACATGAGGTTCTAAGGTTCACTACAGTGGCTATGGACAAGTCTCACCTATCATCGCGCTACATATAATTTAGTCTAATCTTTAACCAGCTATATAGATTAAATACCATAATCAGATAAAATTGTATCAATTTTTGCCAGGGTAATAAGTAATCCCGTTGGCCATCACTGTCGCTATTATGGTGGGAAAAGTTAGGTGGTCGGTGTGGAGGGTCTTCACTAAGTTGCCACTTCAAGAGGGTCGCCTTAACGAGAGTGAAGGGCTCTTGATCCATGGATTTAGCACTACCCTCCCAATCCTTGAAGCAGACCGGATCACCTCCCATTCCTTAGACATTGTATGATCTATGTGTTCAGTGGTATCCTGTGAGTCTATAACAGTGCAATATGTCGTGATGTGGCCACAGTACACAGTCTCCAGGACTGTCGCTCCTCCCCATCTCCAGGAGGCGTCGTGGGAAAATGCTTCTCTCTTCGCTATATTTATTAAAATGTGCAATTAATATGTCAGATAAAGAAGCTTTCATGCTGAGATGCGTCGGCTAGCTTTAGTGACTCGAATTTACAGGCAAATAAAGTTTTGTGTGGCTGCGACTTTCCAGAGGCAACTCTCCCAATCATTGCTGTTCTTCGAATTAAAAAAATATGTTTGTGTCTGTTACTAACAGTTTAATTGCAAGTTGTGGGCACCTGTTAACCAGAAGATTGAAAGTCTTGAAATATAAAGCTATTATTACACTTTTTTTCATGTCTAAACTGGAACTGAAACTGGCAGCTGTGTTGAAGTATTAGGCATTAATTTCATTAAAAACCTAAGAAATATTTTTAAATTAGTCGAAGGCAATGATAGTTTTCTGTTCTACACACCTTGCCTCAGACACCTTGCCTCAGACACCTTGACTCACACACCTTGCCTCACACACCTTGCCTCACACACCTTGCCTCACACACCTTGCCTCAGACACCTTGCCTCACACACCTTGACTCACACACCTTGCCTCACACACCTTGCCTCACACACCTTGCCTCAGACACCTTGCCTCAGACACCTTGACTCACACACCTTGCCTCACACACCTTGCCTCACACACCTTGACTCACACACCTTGCCTCAGACACCTTGCCTCACACACCTTGACTCACACACCTTGCCTCAGACACCTTGCCTCACACACCTTGACTCACACACCTTGCCTCGGACACCTTGCCTCAGACACCTTGCCTCAGACACCTTGCCTCACACACCTTGCCTCACACACCTTGACTCACACACCTTGCCTCAGACACCTTGCCTCACACACCTTGCCTCAGACACCTTGCCTCACACACCTTGCCTCACACACCTTGCCTCACACACCTTGCCTCACACACCTTGCCTCACACACCTTGCCTCAGACACCTTGCCTCACACACCTTGACTCACACACCTTGCCTCAGACACCTTGCCTCACACACCTTGACTCACACACCTTGCCTCGGACACCTTGCCTCAGACACCTTGCCTCACACACCTTGCCTCACACACCTTGCCTCACACACCTTGACTCACACACCTTGCCTCACACACCTTGCCTCACACACCTTGCCTCACACACCTTGCCTCACACATCTTGCCTCACACACCTTGCCTCACACATCTTGCCTCACACACCTTGCTGAAACATAACAGACAAACTAGACAAATGTACAAGATCTCTGTATCTTTGTAGTGGGAACGTTTCGCCCACGCACACTGGCTCCATCAGTCAGGTACAAAGACTGATGAAGCCAGTGTGTGTGGACGAAACGTTTCCACAACAAAGATACCCAAATGTTGCACATTTTTCTAGTTTATTAACTTGGCAGTTCTTTGAACCATTTATCTAGGATAGTTCTTAATCTAGAAAGCATATACTTCTCAGTATGTAGCCTTTATACAGCAAAATGTTTCCCGTGTGATAACTTGTGAATAATTCTCCTGATCGGCATCAAACCCTTAATGATGTTGTATCTTAATAAAAAGTATTTTTTCTATCAATTTTGAGCTGTGTGAATGCTATTTTGCCTTTCTTCCAATTTAATAAAATTTAAGATCTTCAAAAAATCAAAATAAAAAAATTTTTCTTACAGGATTAAAGACAATTTTAAATATAATTTAAAAGTGGAAAGTAAGAACGAGACGAAAATTCTCTTATTTTCGGATTTTTTTTTTCTAAGTTCAACGACGGGAGATTTTCCTATTTAACGGAAAATTCTCGTTTAGTCGCCTTCAGGATTTCAAGGCTTAAGTAAATTATCTTGGACAAGATTAATGATCTGCATGTGTGGGTGACCTGAGTGCAGTGCAACACACCTGTGTACAGTGCTACACACCTGTGTACAGTGCTACACACCTGTGTGCAGTGCTACACACCTGTGTACAGTGCTACACACCTGTGTGCAGTGGTACACACCTGTGTACAGTGCTACACACCTATGTACAGTGCTACACATCTGTGTACAGTGCTACACACCTGTGTACAGTGCTACACACCTGTGTACAGTGCTACACACCTGTGTACAGTGCTACACACCTGTGTACAGTGCTACACATCTGTGTGCAGTGCAACACACCTGTGTACAGTGCTACACACCTGTGTACAGTGCTACACACCTGTGTACAGTGTTACACACCTGTGTACAGTGCTACACACCTGTGTACAGTGCTACACATCTGTGTACAGTGCTACACACCTGTGTGCAGTGCTACACACCTGTGTACAGTGCTACACACCTGTGTGCAGTGCTACACACCTGTGTACAGTGCTACACACCTATGTACAGTGCTACACATCTGTGTACAGTGCTACACACCTGTGTACAGTGCTACACACCTGTGTACAGTGCTACACACCTGTGTACAGTGCTACACACCTGTGTACAGTGCTACACATCTGTGTGCAGTGCAACACACCTGTGTACAGTGCTACACACCTGTGTACAGTGCTACACACCTGTGTACAGTGCTACACACCTGTGTGCAGTGCTACACACCTGTGTACAGTGCTACACACCTGTGTACAGTGCTACACACCTGTGTACAGTGCTACACACCTGTGTACAGTGCTACACATCTGTGTACAGTGCTACACACCTGTGTGCAGTGCTACACACCTGTGTACAGTGCTACACACCTGTGTGCAGTGCTACACACCTGTGTACAGTGCTACACACCTATGTACAGTGCTACACATCTGTGTACAGTGCTACACACCTGTGTACAGTGCTACACACCTGTGTACAGTGCTACACACCTGTGTACAGTGCTACACACCTGTGTACAGTGCTACACATCTGTGTGCAGTGCAACACACCTGTGTACAGTGCTACACACCTGTGTACAGTGCTACACACCTGTGTACAGTGTTACACACCTGTGTACAGTGCTACACACCTGTGTGCAGTGCTACACACCTGTGTACAGTGTTACACACCTGTGTGCAGTGCTACACACCTGTGTACAGTGCTACACACCTGTGTGCAGTGCTACACACCTGTGTACAGTGCTACACACCTGTGTACAGTGCTACACACCTGTGTACAGTGCTACACACCTGTGTACAGTGCTACACACATGTGTGCAGTGCTACACACCTGTGTGCAGTGCTGCACACCTGTGTACAGTGTTACACACCTGTGTACAGTGCTACACACCTATGTACAGTGCTACACATCTGTGTACAGTGCTACACACCTGTGTACAGTGCTACACACCTGTGTACAGTGCTACACACTTGTGTGCAGTGTTACACACCTGTGTACAGTGCTAAACACCTGTGTACAGTGTTACACACCTGTGTACAGTGCTACACACCTGTGTACAGTGTTACACACCTATGAACAGTGCTACACACCTGTGTACAATGCTACACACCTGTGTACAGTGCTACACTCTTGTGTACAGTGCTACACACCTGTGTACTGTGCTACACACTTGTTTACAGTGATACACACCTGTGTACTGTGCTACTCACTTGTGTACAGTGATACACACCTGTGCACTGTGCTACACACGTGTGTACTGTACTACACACTTGTGAACAGTGTTACACCCCAGTGAACTGTCCTACACACCTGTGTACTGTGATACACACCAGTGTACTGTGCTACACACTTGTGTACAGTGCTACACACCTGTGTACTGTGCTACACACTTGTGTACAGATATACAAACCTGTGAACTGTGCTGCAAACCTGTGAACAGTGTTACACACCTACGTACAGTGCTACACACCTGTGTACAGTAATACACGCCTGAGTACCGTGCTACACACTTGTGTACTGTGCTACACAACTGTGTGCAGTGCTACACACCTGCTTATAGTGCTACACACCTCTGTACTGTGTTACACACTTGTGTACTGTGCTACACAACTGTGTGCAGTGCTAATCACCTGAATACAGTGCTACACACCTGTGTACAGTAATACACGCCTGAGTACCGTGTTACACACTTGTGTACTGTGCTACACACCTGTGTACAGTGCTACACAACTGTGAGCAGAACTGCACACCTGCGTTCTGTGCTACACACTTGTGTACTGTGCTACACAACTGTGTGCAGTGCTACATACCTGTGTACTGTGCTACAAATCTGTGAACTGTGCTACACACTTGGGTACCGGGCTACACACGAGTGTACACTGCTACACACATGTGTACAGTGCTACAAACCTGTGTACAGTGCTACACGCCTGTGTTGTGTATTACACACCTGTGTACAGCTCTACACACCTGTGTACAATGCTCCACACCTGTGTACTGTGTACTGTGCTATACAACTGTGAGCATTGCTACACACCTGAAAACAGTGATACACATATGTGTACAGAGCTGTACACCTGTGAAGAGTACTACACACCTGTGTTCTGTGCTACACACTTGTTTAATGTGCAACACACCTGTTTTCAGTGCTACAAACCTGTGTACTGTGCTACACACCAGTCTACAGTGCTACGCACCTGTGTAATGTGCTACACACCAGTCTACAGTGCTACACACCTGTGTACTATACTACACAACTGTGTACTGTGCCCTTCACCTGTTTACTGCGTTACACACCTGTGTACTATAAAACACAACTGTGTACTGTGCCCTTTACCTGTCTACTCTGTTACACACATGAGTACTGTGCTACACAATGCGTAATGTGCTACTCACCTGTGCACTGTGCTACACACCTGTGTACCGTGTTGCACACCTGCGTACTGTGCTACACACATGTGTGCAGTGTACTGAGCTACACAACTGTGTAATGTGATACACCTGTAAACAGCGCTGCACCCCTGGGTACTGTGCTACACATGTGTGTGCTGTGCTACACACCTGTGAACTGTGCTACACAACTGTGAACTGTTCTACAAATCTGTGTTCTGTGCTACACACCTGTGCACTGTGCTACACACATGTGAGCTGTGCTACAAACCTGTGTACTGTCCTACTCACCTGTGTACTGTGCTACACACCAGTGAACTGTGCTACACACCTGTGTACCGCGCTACACACCTGCATACTGTATTACTCATCTGCGTACAGTGCTACACACGTTTGTACTGTCCTGCACACCTGTGTACTGTGCTATGCACCTGTGTGCTGTGCTATGCATCTATGCACTGTGCTGTACACCTGTGTACTGTACTACACAACTGTGTACTGTGCTACATAACTGTCTACTGTGCTCCACAAGTGTTTACTTTGCTACACACTTGTATACTGTGCTACACACCTGTTTACTGTGTTATACAAGTGTATGCTGTGCTACGCAACTGTGTATTGTGCTACACACCTGTTTACTGCGCTACACACCTGTGTACTGGGCAACAAACCTCTGTACTGTGCTAGACACCTTTGTACTGTGCTACACCTATGCGCACAGTGCTATACACCTGCGTACTGTGCTACACACCTGTGTACAGTGCTACACACTTGTGTACTGCGCTACACATCTGTGTACTGTGCTACACAGCTCTGTACTCTGCTATACTCCTGTGTACTGTGGTAAATAGCTGTATCTTATGGTATACATCTGTGTACTGTGCTACACAGCTGTGTCCTGTGTTTTACAGCTGTGTACAGTGCAACACACCTGTGTTCTGTGCTACACACTTGTGTACTGTGCTACACACCTGTGTAATGTGCTATACACCTGTATACTGTGCTACACAGCTGTGTACTGTTCTATACACCTGCGTGCTGTGCTACACTGATGCGTACTGTGCTACACAAATTTGTACTCTGCTACACAGCTGTGTACTGTGCTACACACCTGTGTACTGTGCTACATTCCTGTGCCCTGTGCTATACACTTGTGTACTGTGCTACACAGCAGTGCTCTGTGCTACACTCCTGTGTACTGTGCTACATACATGAATACATTGCTACA
This sequence comes from Cherax quadricarinatus, assembly GCF_038502225.1. Lineage (NCBI taxonomy): Eukaryota > Metazoa > Arthropoda > Malacostraca > Decapoda > Parastacidae > Cherax > Cherax quadricarinatus. The sequence continues at coordinate 49,354,825 of NC_091297.1, forward strand.
CACCTGTGTACAGTGCTACACATCTGTGTACTGTGCTACACACCTGTGTACAATGCTGCACACCTGTGTACAGTGCTGCACACGTGTTCTGTGCTTCTCACATGTGTACTCTGCTACACAGCTTTGTACTGTGCTATACTCCTGTACACTGTGCTACATAGGTGTGTCCTGTGGTATACACCTGTGTACTGTGCTACACAGCTGTGTCCTGTGCTTTATAGCTGTGTACAGTGCAACATACCTGTGTTCTGTGCTACACACTTGTGTAAAGTGCTACACAACTGTGTACTGTGCTATGCACCTGCGTGCTGTGCTACTTTGCTGTGTACTGTGCTACACAACTGTGTACTGTGCTACACAGCTGTGTCCTGTGCTATACACTTGTGTACTGTTCTACGCAGCAGTGTTCTGCGCTACACAACTGTGAACTGTGCTACACTGCTGTGTACTGTGCTACACACCTGTGTAATGCTACACTGCTGTGTACTGTGCTACTCACCTGTGTACTGTGCTACACTGCTGTGTACTGTGCTGCACACCTGTGTACAGTGCTACACCCCTGTGTACAGTGCTACGCACCTGTCTACTGTGGTAAACACCAGCGTACTGTGCTACACACCTGAATACAGAGTTACACACCTGTGTACTGTGCTACACATCTGTCTACAGTGCTACACACCTGTATACTGTGCTACACAGCTTTGTACTGTGCTATACTCCTGTGTACTGTGCAACATAGCTGTTTACTCTGGTATACACCTGTGTACTGTGCCACACAGCTGTGTCCTGTGCTTTACACCTGTGTACAGAGTTACACACCTGTGTTCTGTGCTACAAACTTGTTTACTGTGCTACAAACCTGTGTACTGTGCTATACACCTGTGTACTGTGCTGCACAGCTGTGTATTGTGCTATTCACCTGCTTGCTGTGCAACACTGCTTAGTACTGTGCTACACAACTGAGTACTGTGCTACACTGCTGTGTACTGTGCTAAGCACTTGTGTTCTGTGATACACAGCTGTGTACTGTGCTACACACCTGTGTATTGTGCTACTCACCTGTGTACTGTGGTACACTGCTGAGTACTGTGCTACACACCTGTGTACTGTGCTATACGCCTGTGAACTGTGCTACTCTGCTGTGTACTGTGCTAGACACCTGTGTACTGTGCTACACACCTGCGTACTGTGCTACACACCTGTGTACTGTGCTACACACCTGTATACTCTGCTTCACTGTTGTGTACTGTGCTACACACCTGTGTACTGTGGTTCACTCCTGTGTACTGTGGTACACACCTGTGCACTATGGTACACACCTGTGTACTGTGCTACTCACCTGTGTACTGTGCTACACACCTGTGTACTGTGCTACACACCTGTGTACTCTGCTACACTATTGTGTACTGAGCTACACACCTGTGTACTGTGCTACACACCTGTGTACTGTCGTACACTGCTGTATACTGTGCTACACATCTGTGTACTCTGCTACACTGCTGTGTACTGTTCTACACACCTGTGCACAGTGCTACACTGCTGTGTACTGTGCTAGACACCTGTGTATTTTGCTACACACCTGTGTACTCTGCTACACTGTTGTGTATTGTGCTACAAACCCGTGTACTCTGCTACACACCTGTGTACTGTGCTACACACCTCTATACTGTGCTACACTGTTGTGTACTGTGCTTCACACCTGTGTACTGTGCTACACGCCTGTGGACTGTGCTACACACCTGTGTACTTTGCTGCATACCTGTGTACTGTGCTACACACCTGTGTACTGTGCTGCACACCTGTGTACTCTGGTACACACCTGTTTACTGTGGTACACACCTGTGTACTGTGCTACACACTTGTGTACTGTGCTACACACCTGTGTACTGTGCTACACTGTTGTGTACTCTGCTACACTGTTGTGTACTGTGCTACACACCTGTGTATTGTGCTACAAACTTTTATTCTCTGCTACACACGTGTGTACTCTGCTACACTTTTGTGTGCTGTGCTACACACCTGTGTACTGTACTACACACCTGTGTAATGTGGTACACACCTGTGTACTGAGCTGCACACCTCTGTACTGTGGTATACACCTGTGTACTGTGATACACACGTGTGTACTCTGCTACACTGTTGTGTACTGTGCTACACACATGTGTACTGTGCTACACACCTGTGTACTGTGCTACACTGTTGTGTACTCTGCTACACTGTTGTGTACTCTGCTTCACTGTTGTGTGCTGTGCTACACACCTGTGTACTGTGCTAAACACCTGTGTAGTGTGCTACACACCTGTGTACTGTGCTACACACCTGTGTACTGTGCTACACGCCTGTTTACTGAGCTACACACCTGTGTACTGTGCTACACTGTTGTGTACTCTGCTATACTGTTGTGTACTGTGCTAGACACCTGTGAATTGTGCTACACATCTGTATACTCTGCTACACTGTTGTGTACTGTGCTAGAAACCTGTGTACTGTGCTAGACACCTGTGTACTGTGCTAGACACCTGTGTACTGAGCTATACACCTGTGTACTGTTCTACGCACCTGTGTACTGTGCTACACACCTGTGTACTGAGCTACACTGTTGTGTGCTGTGCTAAACACATGTGTACTGTGCTTCACACCTTTGTACTGTGCTACACACCTGTGTACCGTGCTACACACCTGTGTGCTGTGCTACCCACCTGTGTACTGTGCTACACACCTGTATACTGTGCTACACTCTTGTGTACTCTGCTACACTGTTGTGTACTGTGGTAGACACCTGTGTATTGTGCTATACACCTGTGTACTCTGCTATACTATTGTGTACTGTGCTAGAAATCTGTGTACTCTGCTAGACATCAGTGTACTGTGCTAGACACCTGTGTTCTGTGCTACACACCTGTGTACTGTGCTACAAACCTGTGTACTGTGCTACAAACCTGTGTACGGTGCTACACACGTGTGTACGGTGCTTTACTGTTGTGTACTGTGCAACACACCTGTGTTCTGTGCTACACACCTGTGTACTATGCTACACACGTTTGTACTGTGGTGCACACCTGTGTACTGTTCTACACACCTGTGTACTGTGGTACACACCTGTGTACTGTCCTACACACCTGTGTACTGTGCTACACTGCTGTGTACTGTGCTACACACCTTTATACTGTGCTACACACCTGTGTACTGTACTACACTGTTGTGTACTGTGCTACACTGTTGTGTACTCTGCTACATTGTTGTGTACTGTGCTAAACACCTGTGTACTGTTTTACACACCTGTGTACTGTGCTACACACCTGTGTATCTGTCGTACACACCTGTGTACTGTGCTACACACCTGTGTACTGTCGTTCACACCTTTGTACTGTGCTACACACCTGTTTACTCTGCTACACTGCTGTGTACTGTGCTACACACCTGTGTTCTGTGCTACACACCTGTGTACTGTGCTACACACCTGTGTACTGTGCTACACTGTTGTGTACTGTGCTACACACCTGTGTACTGTGCTACACACCTGTATACTCTGCTACACTTGTGTACTGTGCTTCACACCTGTGTACTGTGGTTCACTCCTGTGAACTGTGGTACACACCTGTGCACTGTGGTACACACCTGCGTACTGAGCTACTCACCTGTGTACTGTGCTACATACCTGTGTACTGTGCTACACACCTGTGTACTCTGCTACACTGTTGTGTACTGAGCTACACACCTGTATACTCTGCTACACACCTGTGTACTGTGGTACACTGTTGTGTACTGTGCTTCACATCTGTGTACTCTGCTACACTGCTGTGTACTGTTCTACACACCTGTGCACAGTGCTACACTGCTGTGTACTGTGCTAGACACCTGTGTATTGTGTTACACACCTGTGTACTCTGCTACATTGTTGTGTACTGTGCTAGACACCTGTGTACTGTGCTACACACTTGTGTACTGTGCTTCACTGTTGTGTACTGTGCTACACACCCGTGTACTGTGCTACACACCTGTGTACTGTGCTACACACCTGTATACTGTGCTACACTGTTGTGTAATGTGCTACACACCTGTGTACTGTGCTACACGCCTGTGGACTGTGCTACACACTTGTGTACTTTACTGCATACCTGTGTACTGTGCTACACACCTGTGTACTGTGCTGCACACCTGTGTACCCTGGTACACACCTGTTTACTGTGCTACACACCTGTGTACTGTCCTACACTGCTGTATACTGTGCTACACACCTGTGTACTGTGCTACACACCTGTGTACTGTGCAACACTGTTGTGTACTCTGCTACACTGTTGGGTACTGTGCTACACCTGCACTGTTGTGTACTCTGCTACACTGTTGTGTACTGTTCTACACACCTGTGTATTGTGCTACTCACTTTTGTTCTCTGCTTCACACGTGTGTACTCTGCTACACTGTTGTGTGCTGTGCTACACACCTGTGTAGTGTGCTACACACCTGTGTACTGTGGTACACACCTGTGTACTGAGCTGCACACCTCTCTACTGTGGTACACACCTGTGTACTGTGATACACACCTGTGTACTGTGCTACACACCTATTTACTCTGCTACACTGTTGAGTACTGTGCTACACACATGTGTACTGTGCTACACACCTGTGTACTGTGCTACACTGTTGTGTACTCTGCTACACTGTTGTGTGCTGTGCTACACACCTGTGTACTGTGCTAAACACCTGTGCAGTGTGCTACACACCTGTGTACTGTGCTATACACCTGTGTACTGTGCTACACGCCTGTTTACTGTGCTACACACCTGTGTTCTGTGCTACACTGTTGTGTACTCTGCTGCACTGTTGTGTACTGTGCTACACACCTGTGTACTGTGCTACACGCCTGTGTAGTGTGCTACACACCTCTGTACTCTGCTACACACCTCTGTACTCTGCTACACGCCTGTGTACTGTGGTACACACCTGTGTACTGTGATACACACCTGTGTACTGTGCTACACACCTATTTACTTTGCTACACTGTTGTGTACCGTGCTACACACATGTGTACTGTGCTACACACCTGTGTACTGTGCTACACACCTCTGTACTGTGGTACACACCTGTGTACTGTGATACACACCTGTTTACTGTGCTACACACCTATTTACTCTGCTACACTGTTGTGTACTGTGCTACACACATGTGTACTGTCCTACACACCTGTGTACTGTGCTACACTGTTGTGTACTCTGCTACACTGTTGTGTGCTGTGCTACACACCTGTGTACTGTGCTAAACACCTGTGTAGTGTGCTACACACCTGTGTTCTGTGCTACACACCTGTGTACTGTGCTACACGCCTGTTTACTGTGCTATACACCTGTGTACTGTGCTACACTGTTGTGTACTCTGCTACACTGTTGTGTACTGTGCTACACACCTGTGTACTGTGCTACACGCCTGTGTAGTGTGCTACACACCTCTGTACTCTGCTACACACCTGTGTACTGTGCTACACACCTGTGTACTGTGGTACACACCTGTGTACTGTGATACACACCTGTGTACTGTGCTATACTGCTGTGTACTGTGATACACACCTGTGTACTGTGCTACACACCTGTGCACTGTGTTACACACCTGTGTACTGTGCTACATACCTGTGTACTATGGTACACACCTGCGTACTGTGCCATGCACCTGTGTACTGTGCTATACTGCTGTGTACTGTGATACACACCTGTGTACTGTGCCACACACCTGTGTACTGTGCTATACTGCTGTGTACTGTGATACACACCTGTGTACTGTGCTACACACCTGTGCACTGTGCTACACACCTGTGTACTGTGGTACACACTTGCGTACTATGGTACACACCTGTGTACTGTGCCACACACCTGTGTACTGTGCTATACTGCTGTGTACTCTGATACACACCTGTGTACTGTGCTACACACCTGTGTACTGTGCTACACACCTGTGTACTGTGCTACACACCTGTGTACTGTGTTATACTGCTGTGTACTGTGTTACACACCTGTGTACTGTGCTACTCACCTGTGCACTGTGCTACACACCTGTGTACTGTGCTACACACCTGTGTACTGTGCTACACACCTGTGTACTGTGCTACACACCTGTGTACTGTGCTACACACCTGTGTACTGTGTTATACTGCTGTGTACTGCGCTACACACCTGTGTACTGTGCTACACACCTGTGTACTGTGCTACACACCTGTGTACTGTGCTACACACCTGTGTACTGTGCTACACACCTGTGTACTGTGCTACACACCTGTGTACTGTGTTATACTGCTGTGTACTGTGCTACACACCTGTGTACTGTGCTACTCACCTGTGCACTGTGCTACACACCTGTGTACTGTGCTACACACCTGTGTACTGTGCTACACACCTGTGTACTGTGCTACACACCTGTGTACTGTGTTATACTGCTGTGTACTGCGTTATACTGCTGTGTACTGTGCTACACACCTGTGTACTGTGCTACACACCTATGTACTGTGTTATACTGCTGTGTACTGTGCTACACACCTGTGTACTGTGCTACACACCTGTGTACTGTGTTATACTGCTGTGTACTGTGCTACACACCTGTGTACTGTACTACACACCTGTGTACTGTGCTACACACCTGTGTACTGTGTTATACTGCTGTGTACTGTGCTACACACCTGTGTACTGTGCTACACACCTGAGTACTGTGTTATACTGGTGTGTACTGTGCTACACACCTGTATGCTGAGCTATACACCTGTGTACTGTGTTATACTGCTGTGTACTGTGCTACACACCTGTGTACTCCCCTGTGCACTGTGCTACACACACCTGAGCCGCCATCTTGCCAGTTGTATCGTCCAAATATTATCGTTTTATTTTAATTTAATTCTTTATCCCCCCCCCATGATCCTGGTGATCAGCTCTTGATCCAAGGAACATGACTTATATTAACATCGCTTGAATAAAATTTAAATGCCTTCCATTCTACAGGTGCTCTTTGATCCCCTACGGGCTTAACGCTTTCCTGTATTTAAAATATATTATATGATGGCTGGTATAAGGTGGACGGGAAGTATCGTGTGAAGTTGTCTTTTTGGCATAAATTTTGTTGGATTATGTGCAATAACTGGGTAATGCATCTTCTGGTAGACTTGAAACTTTTAGTGTTGATGTGTTTTCCTCAAGGGAAACAGTCTCTTGATGTTAGCTTGAGTAAGTTATCATGTGATAGTTTTATTACTAACTTAAACATCTGTGTGTCCTCAAGACTGTTCTTAAACATCTGTGTGTCCTCAAGACTGTTCTTAAACATCTGTGTGTCCTCAAGACTGTTCTTAAACATCTGTGTGTCCTCAAGACTGTTCTTAAACATCTGTGTGTCCTCAAGACTGTTCTTAAACATCTGTGTGCCCACAAGACTGTTCTTAAACATCTGTGTGCCCTCAAGACTGTTCTTAAACATCTGTGTGCCCACAAGACTATTCTTAAGCATCTGTGTGCCCTCAAGACTGTTCTTAAACATCTGTGTGTCCTCAAGACTGTTCTTAAACATCTGTGTGCCCACAAGACTATTCTTAAGCATCTGTGTGCCCTCAAGACTGTTCTTAAACATCTGTGCCCTCAAGACTGTTCTTAAACATCTGTGTGTCATCAAGACTTTTCTTAAACATCTGTGTGCCCTCAAGACTGTTCTCAAACGTCTGTGTGCCCACAAGACTATTCTTAAACATCTGTGTGCCCTCAAGACTGTTCTTAAACATCAGTGTGCCCACAAGGCTGTTCTTAAACATCTGTGTGTCCTCAAGACTATTCTTTAACATCTGTGTGCCCTCAAGACTATTCTTAAACATATGTGTGTCTTCAAGACTATTCTTAAACATCTGTGTCTTCAAGACTATTCTTAAACATCTGTGTGCCTTCAAGACTATTCTTAAACATCTGTGTGTCTTCAAGACTATTCTTAAACATCTGTGTGCCCTCAAGACTATTCTTAAACATCTGTGTGTCTTCAAGACTATTCTTAAACATCTGTGTGCCTACAAGACTGTTCTTAAATATCTGTGTGTCGTCAAGACTATTCTTTAACATCTGTGTACCCTCAAGACTATTCTTAAACATCTGTGTGTCTTCAAGACTATTCTTAAACATCTGTGTGTCTTCAAGACTATTCTTAAACATCTGTGTGCCTTCAAGACTATTCTTAAACATCTGTGTGTATTCAAGACTATTCTTAAACATCTGTGTGTCTTCAAGACTATTCTTAAACATCTGTGTGCCTTCAAGACTATTCTTTAACATTTGTGTGTCCTCAAGATTATTTTTAAACATCTGTGTGTCTTCGAGACTATTCTTATACATCTGTGTGCCCTCTAGACTATTCTTAAACATCTGTCTGCCCTCAAGATTATTCTCAAACATCTGTGTGCCCTCTAGACTATTCTTAAACATCTGTCTGCCCTCGAGATTATTCTCAAACATCTGTGTGTTATGTACTTTAAGCTTACAATTTTCTGTTTTAAAGGCTAGTCAGTCTAACTTATACGGAAGTATGGATTAATTTTAACTTGGGTAGATCATTGTTCGTTTTTTTTCTTTTAAATTAAACGCTGCTTTTCATGCGATAATTTCTGAGTGTTACGTCTGATTGTCTTTAAGCCTTCCATGATCATAACCTGATAACACAACCTCTGAGTGGCGTCAGGTCTTCCATGATTATAACCTGATAACACAACCTCTGAGTGGCGTCAGGTCTTCCATCATCATAACCTGATAACACAACCTCTGAGTGGCGTCAGGTCTTCCATCATCATAACCTGATAACACAACCTCTGAGTGGCGTCAGGTCTTCCATCATCATAACCTGATAACACAACCTGTGAGTGGCGTCAGGTCTTCCATCATCATAACCTGATAACACAACCTCTGAGTGGCGTCAGGTCTTCCATCATCATAACCTGATAACACAACCTCTGAGTGGCGTCAGGTCTTCCATCATCATAACCTGATAACACAACCTCTGAGTGGCGTCAGGTCTTCCATCATCATAACCTGATAACACAACCTCTGAGTGGCGTCAGGTCTTCCATCATCATAACCTGATAACACAACCTGTGAGTGGCGTCAGGTCTTCCATGATTATAACCTGATAACACAACCTCTGAGTGGCGTCAGGTCTTCCATCATCATAACCTGATAACACAACCTGTGAGTGGCGTCAGGTCTTCCATCATCATAACCTGATAACACAACCTGTGAGTGGCGTCAGGTCTTCCATCATCATAACCTGATAACACAACCTCTGAGTGGCGTCAGGTCTTCCATCATCATAACCTGATAACACAACCTCTGAGTGGCGTCAGGTCTTCCATCATCATAACCTGATAACACAACCTCTGAGTGGCGTCATTTCTTCCATCATCATAACCTGATAACACAACCTCTGAGTGGCGTCAGGTCTTCCATCATCATAACCTGATAACACAACCTCTGAGTGGCGTCAGGTCTTCCATCATCATAACCAGATAACACAACCTCTGAGTGGCGTCAGGTCTTCCATCATTATAACCTGATAACACAACCTCTGAGTGGCGTCAGGTCTTCCATCATCATAACCAGATAACACAACCTCTGAGTGGCGTCAGGTCTTCCATCATTATAACCTGATAACACAACCTCTGAGTGGCGTCAGGTCTTCCATCATCATAACCTGATAACACAACCTCTGAGTGGCGTCAGGTCTTCCATCATCATAACCTGATAACACAACCTCTGAGTGGCGTCAGGTCTTCCATCATTATAACCTGATAACACAACCTCTGAGTGGCGTCAGGTCTTCCATCATCATAACCAGATAACACAACCTCTGAGTGGCGTCAGGTCTTCCATCATTATAACCTGATAACACAACCTCTGAGTGGCGTCAGGTCTTCCATCATCATAACCTGATAACACAACCTCTGAGTGGCGTCAGGTCTTCCATCATCATAACCTGATAACACAACCTCTGAGTGGCGTCAGGTCTTCCATCATCATAACCTGATAACACAACCTCTGAGTGGCGTCAGGTCTTCCATCATCATAACCTGATAACACAACCTCTGAGTGGCGTCAGGTCTTCCATCATCATAACCTGATAACACAACCTCTGAGTGGCGTCAGGTCTTCCATCATCATTACCTGATAACACAACCTCTGAGTGGCGTCATTTCTTCCATCATCATAACCTGATAACACAACCTCTGAGTGGCGTCAGGTCTTCCATCATCATAACCTGATAACACAACCTCTGAGTGGCGTCAGGTCATCCATCATCATAACCTGATAACACAACCTCTGAGTGGCGTCAGGTCTTCCATCATCATAACCTGATAACACAACCTCTGAGTGGCGTCAGGTCATCCATCATCATAACCTGATAACACAACCTCTGAGTGGCGTCAGGTCTTCCATGATTATAACCTGATAACACAACCTCTGAGTGGCGTCAGGTCTTCCATCATCATAACCTGATAACACAACCTCTGAGTGGCGTCAGGTCTTCCATCATCATAACCTGATAACACAACCTCTGAGTGGCGTCAGGTCTTCCATCATCATAACCTGATAACACAACCTCTGAGTGGCGTCAGGTCATCCATCATCATAACCTGATAACACAACCTCTGAGTGGCGTCAGGTCTTCCATCATCATAACCTGATAACACAACCTCTGAGTGGCGTCAGGTCATCCATCATCATAACCTGATAACACAACCTCTGAGTGGCGTCAGGTCTTCCATGATTATAACCTGATAACACAACCTCTGAGTGGCGTCAGGTCTTCCATCATCATAACCTGATAACACAACCTCTGAGTGGCGTCAGGTCTTCCATCATCATAACCTGATAACACAACCTCTGAGTGGCGTCAGGTCTTCCATCATCATAACCTGATAACACAACCTCTGAGTGGCGTCAGGTCTTCCATCATCATTACCTGATAACACAACCTCTGAGTGGCGTCATTTCTTCCATCATCATAACCTGATAACACAACCTCTGAGTGGCGTCAGGTCTTCCATCATCATAACCTGATAACACAACCTCTGAGTGGCGTCATTTCTTCCATCATCATAACCTGATAACACAACCTCTGAGTGGCGTCAGGTCTTCCATCATCATAACCTGATAACACAACCTCTGAGTGGCGTCAGGTCATCCATCATCATAACCTGATAACACAACCTCTGAGTGGCGTCAGGTCTTCCATCATCATAACCTGATAACACAACCTCTGAGTGGCGTCAGGTCATCCATCATCATAACCTGATAACACAACCTCTGAGTGGCGTCAGGTCTTCCATGATTATAACCTGATAACACAACCTCTGAGTGGCGTCAGGTCTTCCATCATCATAACCTGATAACACAACCTCTGAGTGGCGTCAGGTCTTCCATCATCATAACCTGATAACACAACCTCTGAGTGGCGTCATTTCTTCCATCATCATAACCTGATAACACAACCTCTGAGTGGCGTCAGGTCTTCCATCATTATAACCTGATAACACAACCTCTGAGTGGCGTCAGGTCTTCCATCATCATAACCTGATAACACAACCTCTGAGTGGCGTCAGGTCTTCCATCATCATAACCTGATAACACAACCTCTGAGTGGCGTCAGGTCTTCCATCATTATAACCTGATAACACAACCTCTGAGTGGCGTCAGGTCTTCCATCATCATAACCTGATAACACAACCTCTGAGTGGCGTCAGGTCTTCCATCATTATAACCTGATAACACAACCTCTGAGTGGCGTCAGGTCTTCCATCATCATAACCTGATAACACAACCTCTGAGTGGCGTCAGGTCTTCCATCATCATAACCTGATAACACAACCTCTGAGTGGCGTCAGGTCTTCCATCATCATAACCTGATAACACAACCTCTGAGTGGCGTCAGGTCTTCCATCATCATAACCTGATAACACAACCTCTGAGTGGCGTCAGGTCTTCCATCATCATAACCTGATAACACAACCTCTGAGTGGCGTCAGGTCTTCCATCATCATAACCTGATAACACAACCTCTGAGTGGCGGTCTTCCATCATCATAACCTGATAACACAACCTCTGAGTGGCGTCAGGTCTTCCATCATCATTACCTGATAACACAACCTCTGAGTGGCGTCATTTCTTCCATCATCATAACCTGATAACACAACCTCTGAGTGGCGTCAGGTCTTCCATCATCATAACCTGATAACACAACCTCTGAGTGGCGTCAGGTCATCCATCATCATAACCTGATAACACAACCTCTGAGTGGCGTCAGGTCTTCCATCATCATAACCTGATAACACAACCTCTGAGTGGCGTCAGGTCATCCATCATCATAACCTGATAACACAACCTCTGAGTGGCGTCAGGTCTTCCATGATTATAACCTGATAACACAACCTCTGAGTGGCGTCAGGTCTTCCATCATCATAACCTGATAACACAACCTCTGAGTGGCGTCAGGTCTTCCATCATCATAACCTGATAACACAACCTCTGAGTGGCGTCAGGTCTTCCATCATCATAACCTGATAACACAACCTCTGAGTGGCGTCAGGTCATCCATCATCATAACCTGATAACACAACCTCTGAGTGGCGTCAGGTCTTCCATCATCATAACCTGATAACACAACCTCTGAGTGGCGTCAGGTCATCCATCATCATAACCTGATAACACAACCTCTGAGTGGCGTCAGGTCTTCCATGATTATAACCTGATAACACAACCTCTGAGTGGCGTCAGGTCTTCCATCATCATAACCTGATAACACAACCTCTGAGTGGCGTCAGGTCTTCCATCATCATAACCTGATAACACAACCTCTGAGTGGCGTCAGGTCTTCCATCATCATAACCTGATAACACAACCTCTGAGTGGCGTCAGGTCTTCCATCATCATTACCTGATAACACAACCTCTGAGTGGCGTCATTTCTTCCATCATCATAACCTGATAACACAACCTCTGAGTGGCGTCAGGTCTTCCATCATCATAACCTGATAACACAACCTCTGAGTGGCGTCATTTCTTCCATCATCATAACCTGATAACACAACCTCTGAGTGGCGTCAGGTCTTCCATCATCATAACCTGATAACACAACCTCTGAGTGGCGTCAGGTCATCCATCATCATAACCTGATAACACAACCTCTGAGTGGCGTCAGGTCTTCCATCATCATAACCTGATAACACAACCTCTGAGTGGCGTCAGGTCATCCATCATCATAACCTGATAACACAACCTCTGAGTGGCGTCAGGTCTTCCATGATTATAACCTGATAACACAACCTCTGAGTGGCGTCAGGTCTTCCATCATCATAACCTGATAACACAACCTCTGAGTGGCGTCAGGTCTTCCATCATCATAACCTGATAACACAACCTCTGAGTGGCGTCAGGTCTTCCATCATCATAACCTGATAACACAACCTCTGAGTGGCGTCAGGTCATCCATCATCATAACCTGATAACACAACCTCTGAGTGGCGTCAGGTCTTCCATCATCATAACCTGATAACACAACCTCTGAGTGGCGTCAGGTCATCCATCATCATAACCTGATAACACAACCTCTGAGTGGCGTCAGGTCTTCCATGATTATAACCTGATAACACAACCTCTGAGTGGCGTCAGGTCTTCCATCATCATAACCTGATAACACAACCTCTGAGTGGCGTCAGGTCTTCCATCATCATAACCTGATAACAACCTCTGAGTGGCGTCAAGCTAATATGCTAGTTTATATTAAAATATTGGTCTATAAGGTCTCTGAAAGATTTAAATTTCATTTGCACCGTATATGTCTTAATTTAGAATTTTTATTAAAGAGATGTGGATATCAGTTTCCACATGATGACTTACGAAATTTAAGTGCATTATCAACTTATGCCGCACTCTGCACTATTCCAACACGCGCGCTCAGGCACGAGATGACTTCCTCGAATCGCACATCGACAGAATATTTCTAATTGTTAACTAAAGCTATAAAAAATCCTTCTAGAAGTTCCTTCGTTCTTATGTTCAGATGTAAATTGGGTTATTGGATCGGAGGTACGTTTGGTGCAAAATTAAAAAGAAAATTGAAATATAGCCGCAATAAATTGTGTCATTAGTTGCTCAGGTGTCAAGTTGTTGTGGACACATGTTATGGACACATGTTATGGACACATGTTATGGACACATGTTATGGACACATGTTATGGACACATGTTATGGACACATGTTATGGACACATGTTGTGGGCACATGTTGTGGACACATGTTGTGGACACATGTTGTGGACACATGTTATGGACACATGTTGTGGACACATGTTGTGGGCACATGTGGGCACATGTTGTGGACACATGTTGTGGACACATGTGGACACATGTTGTGGGCACATGTGGGCACATGTTGTGGACACATGTTGTGGACACATGTTGTGGACACATGTTGTGGACACATGTTGTGGACACATGTTATGGACACATGTTATGGACACATGTTGTGGGCACATGTTGTGGACACATGTTGTGGACACATGTTGTGGACACATGTTATGGACACATGTTGTGGACACATGTTGTGGGCACATGTTATGGACACATGTTATGGACACATGTTGTGGACACATGTTGTGGACACATGTTGTGGACACATGTTGTGGACACATGTTATGGACACATGTTATGGACACATGTTGTGGGCACATGTTGTGGACACATGTTGTGGACACATGTTGTGGACACATGTTATGGACACATGTTGTGGACACATGTTGTGGGCACATGTGGGCACATGTTGTGGACACATGTTGTGGACACATGTGGACACATGTGGGCACATGTGGGCACATGTTGTGGACACATGTTGTGGACACATGTTGTGGACACATGTTGTGGACACATGTTATGGACACATGTTATGGACACATGTTGTGGACACATGTTATGGACACATGTTATGGACACATGTTGTTGACACATGTTGTGGGCACATGTTGTGGACACATGTTGTGGACACATGTTGTGGACACATGTTGTGGACACATGTTGTGGACACATGTTGTGGACACATGTTATGGACACATGTTGTGGACACATGTTATGGACACATGTTGTGGACACATGTTGTGGACACATGTTGTGGACACATGTTATGGACACATGTTATGGACACATGTTGTGGACACATGTTATGGACACATGTTGTGGACACATGTGGACACATGTTTTGGACACATGTTGTGGACACATGTTATGGACACATGTTATGGACACATGTTGTGGACAAATGTTGTGGACACATGTTGTGGACACATGTTGTGGACACATGTGGACACATGTTGTGGACACATGTTGTGGACACATGTTGTGGACACATGTGGACACATGTTGTGGACACATGTTGTGGACACATGTTGTGGACACATGTTGTGGACACATGGGCTTACAGTAGTGTGCAGGTTAATTGGGACAGTGATGAAATAAGACATTTATTTGGAAAATTAATATTTATTGGAAAAATACATGGAAATGATATGACAGATAATTGATTTAATAAGAGGTATGACTACCCTTTGCTTTTACAATCATTGATACACGCTTTGACATAGACTCGACCATTGTTGAACACATTTTGGCAAGTTCTTCGTCGTGGTACCTGGTCTTAATAACAGCAGCAATTAGCTTCTCCACAGCTGAACAGTCTTGTTTCACAATCCTGCGTTTGGTAATTGCGAAGAAATTCTCAACTGGGTTGATTTCAGGAGAGTTTCCAGGCCAATTTAGAGCGAAGAATGTCAGCATTTTTCTGCAAGTGTGTCATACAGCAAGATTCTGCTGGAAAATGCCTTCTGCATCAGGAAAGTTTCTATCCACGGTTCATCGTTCCTCAACAATAACAAGCCGTCCAGAGCCTTAGCAGTAAAACTATCCCAAAACATCGTCTTAGGTGAGTTTTTTTGCGCTGGTTGAATGTGCCCATTCAAGAAGAAGTTCGCTTCTGCTCCGTCTCACTACCACTGATCATGTGTTTCAAAATGCGCCTCATCTGAAAATATAACTTTTCTCCATTCATCTGTCGTCCATCCCTTATGATGGAGTGCCCACCGCAGCAGTGTTTTCTTCATAGCAGCAGTCAATAATTGTTTCTTTCTGGCAGTTCTGCCAGCTTCAAGGAGCCTTCGTAGAACAGTTGAAGATTCAACATTTATACAGCTGAAACTACATCTCTCTGTAGATCTTTTCTGGTTTTCTTTGGATCCTTCACACTATTTCTTATGATAACCTTGTCATCGTGAGGTGTTGTCTAACGTTTTCTTCCGCATCTTTCTCGACGCAGCGCCCCACAATCACTAGTGTCATTAGCTTTCTTCGAAACCCGACCAACAGTTGATTTTACAAGGCTCAAATTTTCGGTGATCTGTCTGATAATCAAATCATCATGTTGTCTAAGAGCTACAATACTTGCACTCTTTCTAGGTGTAACATGAAGAATTTGGCGATACCGCATTCACTCCTGGAGCATGCTTGCAGGAATATCGTTACAGAATAACAGCTGTTGTAGCATTGACTAGAGTCTCAGGGTAACACCACAGCTGGATGGTTGCCAGAAGTCAGTAGCAAACTCTCATGAAAAGAAAAGAACCCAAACTATATTAATTGAGCTGGAGACTAAGACATGAGACACAATCATAAAATTTACTCCAGTGGCAATTAATTTGCACACTACTGTATTTAAGTCAAGTCAGTTGTGTTGGATCCATGGAACTAGTTGAGTCTCGTCAGTGGTGTTGGACCCATGGACCTAGTTGAGTCTCGTCAGTGGTGTTGGACCCATGGACCTAGTTGAGTCTCGTCAGTGGTGTTGGACCCATGGACCTAAATGAATCTAGTCAGTGGTGTTCGACCAATGGACCTAATTGAGTCTGGTCAGTAGTGTTGGACCCATGGACCGAGTTGATTCTGGTCAGTGGTGTTGGACCCATGGACCTAGTTGAGTCTGGTCAGTGGTGTTGGACCCGTGAACCTAGTTGAGTCAGGTCAGTTGTGTTGGACCCATGGACCTAGTTGAGTCAGATCAGTTGTGTTGGACCCATGGACCTAGTTGAGTCAGGTCAGTTGTCTTGGACCCATGGACCTAGTTGAGTCGGGTAAGTTGCGTTGGACCCATGGACCTAGTTGAGTCAGGTCACTTGCGATGGACCCATGGACCTAGTTGAGTCAGGTCAGTTATGTTGGACCCATGGACCTAGTTGAGTCTGGTCAGTTGTGTTGGACCCATGGACCTAGTTGAGTCTGGTCAGTTTTGTTGGACCCATGGACCTAGTTGAGTCTGGTCAGTTGTGTTTGACCCATGGACCTAGTTGAGTCAGGTCAGTTGCGTTGGACCCATGGACCTAGTTGAGTCTGGTCAGTTGTGCTGGACCCACGGACCTAGTTGAGTCTGGTCAGTTGTGCTGGACCCATGGACCTAGTTGAGTCAGGTCAGTTGTCTTGGACCCATGGACCTAGTTGAGTCAGGTCAGTTGTGTTGGACCCATGGACCTAGTTGAGTCAGGTCAGTTCTGTTGGACCCATGGACCTAGTTGAGTCAGGTCAGTGGTGTTGGACCCATGGACCTAGTTGAGTCAGGTCAGTTGTGTTGGACCCATGGACCTAGTTGAGTCAGGTCAGTTGTGTTGGACCCATGGACCTAGTTGAGTCAGGTCAGTTATGTTGGACCCATGGACCTTGTTGAGTCAGGTCAGTGGTGTTGGACCCATGGACCTAGTTGAGTCTGGTCTGTTGTGTTGGACCCATGAACCCAGTTGAGTCAAATCAGCTGTGTTGGACCCATGGACGTAGTCGAGTCAGGTCAGTTGTGTTGGACCCATGGACCTAGTTGAGCCAGGTCAGTTATGATGGACCCATGGACCTAGTTGAGTCTGGTCAGTTGTGTTGGACCCATGGACCTAGTTGAGACAGATCAGTTGTGTTGGACCCATGGACCTAGTTGAATCAGGTCAGTGATGTTGGATCCATGGACCTAGTTGAGTCAGGTCAGTTGTGTTGGACCCATGGACCTAGTTGAGTTAGGTCAGTTGTGTTGGACCCATGGACCTAGTTGAGTCAGGTCAGTTATGCTGGACCCATGGACCTAGTTGAGTCAGGTCAGTTGTGTTGGACCCATGGACCTAGTTGAGTCAGGTCAGTTGTGTTGGACCCATGCACCTAGTTGAGTCTGGTAAGTTGTGCTGGACCCATGGACCTAGTTGAGTCTGGTCAGTTGTGTTGGACCCATGGACCTAGTTGAGTCAGGTCAGTTGTGTTGGACCCATAGACCTAGTTGAGTCAGGTCAGTTGTGTTGGACCCATGGACCTAGTTGAGTCAGGTCAGTTGTGTTGGACCTATGGACCTAGTTGAGTCAGGTCAGTTGTGTTGGACCCATGGACCTAGTTGAGTCAGGTCAGTTGTGTTGGACCCATGGACCTAGTTGAGTCAGGTCAGTTATGTTGCACCTATGGACCTTGTTGAGTCACGTCAGTGGTGTTGGACCCATGGACCTAGTTGAGTCTGGTCAGTTGTGCTGGACCCATGAACCCAGTTGAGTCAAATCAGTTGTGTTGGACCCATGGACCTAGTTGAGTCAGGTCAGTTATGTTGGACCCATGGACCTAGTTGAGTCAGGTCAGTTGTGTTGGACCATGGACCTAGTTGATTCAGGTCAGTTGTGTTGGACCCATGGACCTAGTTGAGTCTGGTCAGTTGTGTTGGACCCATGGACCTAGTTGAGTCAGGTCAATTGTGTTGGACCCATGGACTTAGTTGAATCAGGTCAGTGGTGTTGGACCCATTGACCTGGTTGAGTCAGGTCAGTTGTGTTGGACCCATGGAAATAGTTGAGTCAGGTCAGTTGTGTTGGACCCATGGACCTAGTTGAGTCAGGTCAGTTATGCTGGACCCATGGACCTAGTTGAGTCAGGTCAGTTGTGTTGGATCCATGGACCTAATTGAGTCAGGTCAGTTGTGTTGGACCCATGGACCTAGTTGAGTCTGGTCAGTTGTGTTGGACCCATGGACCTAGTTGAGTCTGGTCAGTTGTGCTGGACCCATGGACCTACTTGAGTCAGGACAGTTGTGTTGGACCCATGGACCTAGTTGAGTCAGGTCAGTTATGTTTGACCCATGGACCTAGTTGAGTCAGGTCAGTGGTGTTGGACCCATGGACCTAGTTGAGTCAGGTCAGTTGTGTTGGACCTATGGACCTAGTTGAGTCAGGTCAGTTGTGTTGGACCCATGGACCTAGTTGAGTCAGGTCAGTTATGCTGGACCCATGGACCTAGTTGAGTCAGATCAGTTGTGTTGGACTCATGGACCTAGTTGAGTCAGGTCATTTGTTTTGGACCCATGGACCTAGTTGAGTCAGGTCAGTTGTTGAACGCATGGACCTAGTTGAGTCAGGTCAGTTGTGTTGGACCCATGGACCTAGTTGAGTCAGGTCAGTAGTGTTGGACCCATGGACCTAGTTGAGTCTGGTCAGTTGTGCTTGACCCATGGACCTAGTTGAGTCTGGTCAGTTTTACTGGACCCATGGACCTAGTTGAGACAGGTCAGTTGTGTTGGACCCATGGACCTAGTTGAGTCAGGTCAGTTGTTGAACGCATGGACCTAGTTGAGTCAGGTCAGTTGTGTTGGACCCATGGACCTAGTTGAGTCAGGTCAGTTGTGTTGGACCCATGGACCTAGTTGAGTCAGGTCAGTTGTGTTGGACGCATGGACCTAGTTGAGTCAGGTCAGTTGTGTTGGACCCATGGACCTAGTTGAGTCAGGTCAGTTGTGTTGGACCCATGGACCTAGTTGAGTCAGGTCAGTTATGCTGGACCCATGGACCTAGTTGAGTCAGGTCAGTTGTGTTGGACTCATGGACCTAGTTGAGTCAGGTCATTTGTTTTGGACCCATGGACCTAGTTGAGTCTGGTCAGTTGTGCTTGACCCATGGACCTAGTTGAGTCAGGTCAGTTGTTGAACGCATGGACCTAGTTGAGTCAGGTCAGTTGTGTTGGACCCATGGACCTAGTTGTGTCAGGTCAGTTGTGTTGGACCCATGGACCTAGTTGAGTCAGGTCAGTTGTGTTGGACGCATGGACGTAGTTGAGTCAGGTCAGTTGTGTTGGACCCATGGACCTAGTTAAGTCTGGTCAGTTGTGTTGGGCCCATGGACCTGGTTGAGTCAGGTCAGTTGTGTTGGACCCATGAATCTGGTTGAGTCAGGTCAGTTGTGCTGGACCCATGGACCTGTTTGAGTCAGGTCAGTTGTGTTTGACCCATGGACCTAGTTGAGTCAGATCAGTTGTGTTGGATCCATGGACCTAGTTGAGTCAGGTCAGTGGTGTTAGACCCATGGACCTAGTTGAGTCAGGTCAGTTATGTTGGACCCATGGACCTAGTTGAGTCAGGTCAGTCATGCTGGATCCATGGACCTGGTTGAGTCAGGTCAGTCATGCTGGACCCAGGGACCTGGTTGAGTCAGGTCAGTTGTGCTGGACCCATGGACCTGTTTGAGTCAGGTCAGTTGTGTTTGACCCATGGACCTAGTTGAGTCAGATCAGTTGTGTTGGATCCATGGACCTAGTTGAGTCAGGTCAGTGGTGTTGGACCCACGGACCTAGTTGAGTCAGGTCAGTTATGTTGGACCCATGGACCTAGTTGAGTCAGGTCACTCATGCTGGATCCATGGACCTGGTTGAGTCAGGTCAGTCATGCTGGACCCATGGACCTGGTTGAGTCAGGTCAGTCATGCTGGACCCACAGACCTAGTTGAGTCAGGTCAATCATGCTGGACCCATGGACCTAGTTGAGTCAGGTCAGTCATGCTGGACCCATGGACCTGGTTGAGTCAGGTCAGTCATGCTGGACCCATGGACCTGGTTGAGTCAGGTCAGTCATGCTGGACCCATGGACCTGGTTGAGTCAGGTCAGTCATGCTGGACCCATGGACCTGGTTGAGTCAGGTCAGTTGTGCTGGACCCATGGACGTGGTTGAGTCAGGTCACTCATGCTGGACCCATGGACCTGGTTGAGTCAGGTCAGTCATACTGGACCCATGGACCTGGTTGAGTCAGGTCAGTCATGCTGGACCCATGGACCTGGTTGAGTCAGATCAGTCATGTTGGACCCATGGACCTAGTTGAGTCAGGCCAGACATGCTGGAACCATTGACCTGGTTGAATCAGGTCAGTCATGCTAGACCCATGGACCTGGTTGAGTCAGGTCAGTCATGCTGGACCCATGGACCTAGTTGAGTCAGGTCAGTCATGCTGGACCCATGGACCTGGTTGAGTAAGGTCAGTCATGCTGGACCCATGGACGTGGTTGAGTCAGGTCAGTCATCCTGGACCCATGGACCTGGTTGAGTCAGGTCAGTCATACTGGATCCATGGACCTGGTTGAGTCAGGTCAGTCATCCTGGACCCATGGACCTGGTTGAGTCAGGTCAGTCATGCTGGACCCATGGACCTAGTTGAGTCAGGTCAGTCATGCTGGACCCATGGACCTAGTTGAGTCAGGTCAGTCATGCTGGACCCATGGACCTAATTGAGTCAGGTCACTCATGCTGGACCCATGGACCTGGTTGAGTCAGGTCAGTCATGCTGGACCCATGGACGTGGTTAAGTCAGGTCAGTCATCCTGGACCCATGGACCTGGTTGAGTCAGGTCAGTCATGCTGGATCCATGGACCTGGTTGAGTCAGGTCAATCACCCTGGACCCATGGACCTGGTTGAGTCAGGTCAGTCATGCTGGACCCATGGACCTGGTTGAGTCAGGTCAGTCATGCTGGATCCATGGACCTGGTTGAGTCAGGTCAATCACCCTGGACCCATGGACCTGGTTGAGTCAGGTCAGTCATGCTGGACCCATGGACCTGGTTGAGTCAGGTCAGTCATGCTGGACCCATGGACCTGGTTGAGTCAGGTCACTCATGCTGGACCCATGGACCTGGTTGAGTCAGGTCAGTCATGCTGGACCCAAAGACCTGGTTGAGACAGGTCAGTCATGCTGGACCCATGGACCTGGTTGAGTCAGGTCAATCATGCTGGATCCACGGACCTGGTTGAGTCAGGTCAGTCATGTTGGACCCATGGACCTGGTTGAGTCAGGTCAGTCATGCTGGACCCATGGACCTGTTTGAGTCAGGTCAGTCATGCTGGACCCATGGACCTGGTTGAGTCAGGTCAGTCATGCTGGACCCATGGACCTGGTTGAGTCAGGTCACTCATGCTGGACCCATGGACCTGGTTGAGTCAGGTCGGTCATGCTGGACCCATGGACCTGGTTGAGTCAGGTCAGTCATGTTGGACCCATGGACCTGGTTGAGTCAGGTCAGTCATGCTGGACCCATGGACCTGGTTGAGTCAGGTCAGTCATGCTGGACCCATGGACCTGGTTGAGTCAGGTCAGTCATGCTGGACCCATGGACCTGGTTGAGTCAGGTCAGTCATGCTGGACCCATGGACCTGGTTGAGTCAGGTCAGTCATTCTGGACCCATTGACCTGGTTGAGTCAGGTCAGTCATGCTGGACCCATGTACCTGGATGAGTCAGGTCAGTCATGCTGGACCCATGGACCTGGTTGAGTCAGGTCAGTCATGCTGGACCCATGGACCTAGTTGAGTCAGGTCAGTCATGCTGGACCCATGGACCTGGTTGAGTCAGGTCAGTCATGCTGGACCCATGGACCTGGTTGAGTCAGGTCAGTCATGCTGGACCCATGGACCTGGTTGAGTCAGGTCAGTCATGCTGGACCCATGGACCTGGTTGAGTCAGGTCAGTTGTGCTGGACCCATGGACCTGGTTGAGTCAGGTCAGTCATGCTGGACCCATGGACCTGGTTGAGTCAGGTCAGTTGTGCTGGACCCATGGACGTGGTTGAGTCAGGTCACTCATGCTGGACCCATGGACCTGGTTGAGTCAGGTCAGTCATGCTGGACCCATGGACCTGGTTGAGTCAGGTCAGTCATGCTGGACCCATGGACGTGGTTGAGTCAGGTCAGTCATGCTGGACCCATGGACCTGGTTGAGTCAGATCAGTCATGTTGGACCCATGGACCTAGTTGAGTCAGGCCAGACATGCTGGAACCATTGACCTGGTTGAATCAGGTCAGTCATGCTAGACCCATGGACCTGGTTGAGTCAGGTCAGTCATGCTGGACCCATGGACCTAGTTGAGTCAGGTCAGTCATGCTGGACCCATGGACCTGGTTGAGTCAGGTCAGTCATGCTGGATCCATGGACCTGGTTGAGTCAGGTCAATCACCCTGGACCCATGGACCTGGTTGAGTCAGGTCAGTCATGCTGGACCCATGGACCTGGTTGAGTCAGGTCAGTCATGCTGGATCCATGGACCTGGTTGAGTCAGGTCAATCACCCTGGACCCATGGACCTGGTTGAGTCAGGTCAGTCATGCTGGACCCATGGACCTGGTTGAGTCAGGTCAGTCATGCTGGACCCATGGACCTGGTTGAGTCAGGTCACTCATGCTGGACCCATGGACCTGGTTGAGTCAGGTCAGTCATGCTGGACCCATAGACCTGGTTGAGACAGGTCAGTCATGCTGGACCCATGGACCTGGTTGAGTCAGGTCAGTCATGCTGGATCCATGGACCTGGTTGAGTCAGGTCAGTCATGTTGGACCCATGGACCTGGTTGAGTCAGGTCAGTCATGCTGGACCCATGGACCTGTTTGAGTCAGGTCAGTCATGCGGGACCCATGGACCTGGTTGAGTCAGGTCAGTCATGCTGGACCCATGGACCTGGTTGAGTCAGGTCACTCATGCTGGACCCATGGACCTGGTTGAGTCAGGTCGGTCATGCTGGACCCATGGACCTGGTTGAGTCAGGTCAGTCATGTTGGACCCATGGACCTGGTTGAGTCAGGTCAGTCATGCTGGACCCATGGACCTGGTTGAGTCAGGTCAGTCATGCTGGACCCATGGACCTGGTTGAGTCAGGTCAGTCATGCTGGACCCATGGACCTGGTTGAGTCAGGTCAGTCATGCTGGACCCATGGACCTGGTTGAGTCAGGTCAGTCATGCTGGACCCATGGACAAGGTTGAGTCAGGTCAGTCATGCTGGACCCATGGACCTGGTTGAGTCAGGTCAGTCATGCTGGACCCATGGACCTGGTTGAGTCAGGTCAGTCATGCTGGACCCATGGACCTGGTTGAGTCAGGTCAGTCATTCTGGACCCATTGACCTGGTTGAGTCAGGTCAGTCATGCTGGACCCATGGACCTGGATGAGTCAGGTCAGTCATGCTGGACCCATGGACCTGGTTGAGTCAGGTCAGTCATGCTGGACCCATGGACCTGGTTGAGTCAGGTCAGTCATGCTGGACCCATGGACAAGGTTGAGTCAGGTCAGTCATGCTGGACCCATGGACCTGGTTGAGTCAGGTCAGTCATGCGGGACCCATGGACCTGGTTGAGTCAGGTCAGTCTTGCTGGACCCATGGACCTGGTTGAGTCAGGTCAGTCTTGCTATACTTATGGAACTGGTTGAGTCAGGTCAGTCTTGCTGGACCCATGGACCTGGTTGAGTCAGGTCAGTCTTGCTGGACCCATGGACCTGGTTGAGTCAGGTCAGTCATGCTGGACCCATGGACCTGGTTGAGTCAGGTCAGTCATTTTGGACCCATGGACGTGGTTGAGTGAGGTCAGTCATGTTGGACCCTTGGACCTGGTTGAGTCAGGTCAGTCATGCTGGACCCATGGACCTGGTTGAGTCAGGTCAGTCATGCTGGACCCATGGACCTGGTTGAGTCAGGTCAGTCATGCTGGACCCATGGACCTGGTTGAGTCAGGTCAGTCATGCTGGACCCATGGACCCGGTTGAGTCAGGTCAGCCATGCTGGGGCCATGGACCTGGTTGAGTCAGGTCAGTCATGCTGGACCCATGGACCTGGTTGAGTCAGGTCAGTCATACTGGACCCATGGACCTGGTTGAGTCAGGTCAGTCATGATGGACCCATGAACCTGGTTGGGTCAGGTCAGTCATGCTGGTCCCATGGACCTGGTTGAGTCAGGTCAGTCATGCTGGACCCATGGACCTGGTTGAGTCAGGTCAGTCATGTTGGACCCATGGACCTGGTTGAGTCAGGTCAGTCATGCTGGACCCATGGACCTGGTTGAGTCAGGTCAGTCATGCTGGACCCATGGACCTGGTTGAGTCAGGTCAGTCATGCTGGACCCATGGACCTGGTTGAGTCAGGTCAGTCATGCTGGACCCATGGACCTGGTTGACTCAGGTCAGTCATGCTGGACCCATGGACCTGGTTGCGTCAGGTCAGTCATGCTGGACCCATGGACCTGGTTGAGTCAGGTCAGTCATGCTGGACCCATGGACCTGGTTGAGTCAGGTCAGTCATGCTGGACCCATGGACCTGGTTGAGTCAGGTCAGTCATGCTGGACCCATGGACCTGGTTGAGTCAGGTCAGTCATGCTGGACCCATGGACCTGGTTGAGTCAGGTCAGTCATGCTGGACCCATGGACCTGGTTGAGTCAGGTCAGTCATTCTGGACCCATTGACCTGGTTGAGTCAGGTCAGTCATGCTGGACCCATGGACCTGGATGAGTCAGGTCAGTCATGCTGGACCCATGGACCTGGTTGAGTCAGGTCAGTCATGCTGGACCCATGGACCTGGTTGAGTCAGGTCAGTCATGCTGGACCCATGGACCTGGTTGAGTCAGGTCAGTCATGCTGGACCCATGGACCTGGTTGAGTCAGGTCAGTCATGCTGGACCCATGGACAAGGTTGAGTCAGGTCAGTCATGCTGGACCCATGGACCTGGTTGAGTCAGGTCACTCATGCTGGACCCATGGACCTGGTTGAGTCAGGTCAGTCATGCTGGACCCATGGACCTGGTTGAGTCAGGTCAGTCATGCTGGACCCATGGACCTGGTTGAGTCAGGTCAGTCATGCTGGACCCATGGACCTGGTTGAGTCAGGTCAGTCATGCTGGACCCATGGACCTGGTTGTGTCAGGTCAGTCATGCTGGACCCATGGACCTGGTTGAGTCAGGTCAGTCATGCTGGACCCATGGACCTGGTTGAGTCAGGTCAGTCATGCTGGACCCATGGACCTGGTTGAGTCAGGTCAGTCATGCTGGACCCATGGACAAGGTTGAGTCAGGTCAGTCATGCTGGACCCATGGACCTGGTTGAGTCAGGTCAGTCATGCTGGACCCATGGACCTGGTTGAGTAAGGTCAGTCATGCTGGACCCATGGACCTGGTTGAGTCAGGTCAGTCATGCTGGACCCATGGACCTGGTTGAGTCAGGTCAGTCATGTTGGACCCATGGACCTGGTTGAGTCAGGTCAGTCATGCTGGACCCATGGACCTGGTTGAGTCAGGTCAGTCATGCTGGACCCATGGACCTGGTTGAGTCAGGTCAGTCATGCTGGACCCATGGACCTGGTTGAGTCAGGTCAGTCATGCTGGACCCATGGACCTGGTTGAGTCAGGTCAGTCATGCTGGATCCATGGACCTGGTTGAGTCAGGTCAGTCATGCTGGACCCATGGACCTGGTTGAGTCAGGTCAGTCATGCTGGACCTATGGACCTGGTTGAGTCAGGTCAGTCATGCTGGACCCATGGACCTGGTTGAGTCAGGTCAGTCATGCTGGACCCATGGACCTGGTTGAGTCAGGTCAGTCATGCTGGACCCATGGACCTGGTTGAGTCAGGTCAGTCATGCTGGACCCATGGACCTGGTTGAGTCAGGTCAGTCATGCTGGACCATGATGCAGTGTGCACGACGGAGTTGCTTCTCACTTATGGCTGAAAAAAGGTTCGTATGTTTGCTATTTTTTTCTTAATTGTGCTATTACATATTAAAAACTTAATTAAATCATCTACAATCTGTATAATTTTCAAACGCAATTTTCTTCACCAGTTGTACTTAGTTTATTCACATTAATTGTAAACTTAAGTTTAAATTTCCAAATACTGGAACTAAATTATTCAGGTACTTGATGATGATCCATAAACCCGAAATATGCTAACTGCGACATACGTCTGGCAGACATGATACTTCACACACAGGATACGTACACACTGAGGTTTACTTCTCTCAGCGTGCACATCCTGAGAGGTTTAATATAATCCCTGTTTATGGAGGTGAAGTATTCTGATCTGATGAAGATAATGTCACCTGGCAGCCTTAATGACCCTCGTGTAGTTGATATGTTTTAAATCCCATTAAGAAAGCAAGTTACTTCACTCGTACGAGTCTCACGTGCTGCTCAGAGGATCCAGTCACTCATGACTCACGAAATCGTAATGACACGATTGCAAACAAACCATACCACGGGTGGGGTTTAAACTCGTGGTTAGAGAGTCGTAGCCAGCTGGCTCAGTGGTTAATGCGTCGGTCTGGAGTTTTGCAACTCTCTAACCGCGAGTTCAAGCCCAACCCGTGGTATGGTCAGTCACTCATGTGCTTCTCAGAGGATACATTCAGTCATGTCCTGCTCAGAGAATATATTCACTCATGTCGTGCTCAGAGGTTACATTCAGTCATGTCATACCTCATTTAAACCGTTCCCTGCACCTCCGCTACCCCCTCCACACCTCCCCAGATTTATGTATCCCGTCACTCAACTTCATCTTGTTCACTCAGTGGATATTATCATAAGTTCTAAACAACATATTCTTTGCCCTCTTTTAATGATATCTGAAACACTGTTCGCAAAACTCGTTCACCTGAAACACTTCGTTGTGTCCAGCCTCTACCACCTCGGTGCAGTATCTGAAGACCTCCCCCCTCCCCCCCCCTCCACACACACACACAGTAAAGTGTCTTCAAGAAGCTTATGTTAGCTGTGGCGAGGCTAGTGTAAATATATCTTCCGAGACGTATAATATACCTGCATTACTATGTTATTAATGTGTGCGCGAATTTAGATATATAAAGTCTTCCAAATTTCTTCCCTCTCCCTCTTCTCTATCTATTTTCTATATATAATTTTCTTTCCTCACTTGATGATGATGGAGATATGTTCATTAAATTTATATTTCGCCTGTGTATTTGTTAGACTATCTTCAGCGATGGTAATTCACAAGCAACAGAATCTCCAGCTCTGCTGCAAGAAAACATTGGAAGTAATTATTGCTAATGGATAATACGTTGAATTCGTGACGACGGTGTCACTACCCTGGCTGTGTCCTGTCTCAAGCTGACACATTTCATCGTTGTACATTCATTCCCTCCAGTGTGATGGAATATGACAAGTAAAAATAGCTAGCTTTTGTTCCTTCTCTGTAAGTATGAACACATCACTGGTTTAAAGTGTTGCTAAATAATAATAATAATAATAATAATAATAATAATAAAAGCAGTGCAGACACACCCTCATTCTTGTCCATGATAAACACTTGGTAATTGCTCGTTGCGTCGTGTCTGCCACACAGCATTAATCACCTGCTGCAGTAATCTCTGATTTTTTTTCCACTCTCGTCCACTCTATGTTTACCTGGCGGCAGAAACACCGGAAATTCTCTGGTGTGGGTGTGCTAACTGGCGGCGGCTCCTCCTCCTCCTCCTCCTCCTCCTCCTCCTCCTCCTCCTCCTCCTCCTCCTCCTCCTCATCCTCCTCCTCCTCCTCCTCCTCCTCCTCCTCCTCCTCCACCTCCTCCTCCTCCTCCTCCTCCTCCTTCCTCTTCCCAGCTCTGACAACAAATATACTCAGAGAGATAGTGAGAGAGAGTAATAATTTTGGTAAAATTACCAATAATATGTAAAGTAAAAGGACACAAGTGCAACTAATGTGACATTTTATTGTGGCAACGTTTCGCTCTCCAGGTTTGACAAAGCTCCTGGAGAGCTAAACGTTGCCACAATAAAATGTCACATTAGTTGCACTTGTGTCCTTTTACTTTACACAGTGAGAGAGCGAGAGAGAGAGAGAAAGAGAGAGAGAGAGAGAGAGAGAGAGAGAGAGAGAGAGAGAGAGAGAGATGTGCAGACCAGCTAGCAGCACCTCTAACTCGCATCTCTCAGCACTGCCTAGTACAGTGTAAATGGCCCTCTCTATGGAAAGGGGCAAATGTAGTCCCTGTTCACAAAAAGAAGAGCAGAGCAACTACAGACCAGTGTCACTCCTGTCAATCCTTGAGACAATAATCTCAAGACAAATGACAGAGTTTTTTGACTACCACTCACTACTTTGTGATCGTCAATATGGCTTCAGGAAAGGTTACTCTGCTGCTGATCTGTTGTTAAACCTCTCCACTAAGTGGCACCAGTCACTGGATGAATCCAAAGTCAGCTGTGTGGTAGCACTGGACATTGCTGGCGCTTTCGACCGGGTGTGGCACCAGGGCCTCTTAGCAAAACTTCAAGCACTGGGAATTGCAGGCTCTACGCTATGTCTCCTCAGTGATTACCTTCATGGTAGATCTGTAAGTGTAGTTCTCAATGGAATGGAATCAGCAAGACATCTTATTGGGGCAAGTGTTCCACAAGGAAGCGTGCTGGGTCCATTGTTATGGAATGTCTGCTTCAACGACCTTCTTCATCTCATCCCAGAATCACATGCATATGCAGACGACTGTACACTGACATTCACTTATCCAAGAGAAGAAATGCCAGCTGCTCTAAGCTACATCAATCACCAGCTGAGAGCTATATCAGCTTGGGGAAATAGATGACAAGTAACATTTGCACCTGAGAAAACGCAAATGATGATCGTCTCTAGGCACCATGATGGTAATGCTGGTGCAGTAGTAAGGATGAATGGGAGGATGTTGGCACCTGGAGAAGAAGTTGATATCCTTGGGGTGAAATTTGACTCCAAACTAACCATGAAGAACCACGTTGTAAATCTTGCAAACAAGGCAGCCAGGAAGCTTACAGCACTTCGCCGTATCTCCCATCTGCTTGACAGTAGGGGTTGCAAGATCCTGTACGAGGCACAAGTACGCTCACACCTTGAGTATGCTCCACTTTCTTGGTTTGCCGGCCCCCCCCCCCCCCCTCTCATCTCCGACTGCTTGACAGAGTAGAGAACAGAGCAAGACGTCTCATCTCTCGCCTGGACCCATCCTGGATAGATCTGTCATTTCAGCAGAGCCTTCAACATAGGAGGGATGTGGGTGGCCTTACTGTTATGTACAAGGCCAATCTTGTCAAAATACCACACTTGGATCCACTTCGAGGACAGCGTGAAACAAGCTTTTATGCTACAAGACGGGCAGAAAGCAGCAACTTCACTCTGGCTGTACCTTTCTCCAGAACATCACTCCATCTGAGATCATACAT
This sequence comes from Cherax quadricarinatus, assembly GCF_038502225.1. Lineage (NCBI taxonomy): Eukaryota > Metazoa > Arthropoda > Malacostraca > Decapoda > Parastacidae > Cherax > Cherax quadricarinatus. The sequence goes on from NC_091297.1 coordinate 49,385,147, forward strand.
ACCCAGGATGACTCGAGTATGGAACACATTCGTACAGCATAATGATGTCAACGAGATAAAGTCAGTTGATCAAATGAAAATGCTGGCCCACAGATGGCTCCAACTTCATCCTGTTCCCTACTTGTATGTCTCATAACAATAAAAATGCTTTCAAATGAGCTGATGTAGGTAACAGCTCTCAGCTTGCCAATAAAGTTAGGAATCCTTAACTTGTAAATAGCTTGTCA
>NC_091297.1:49387873-49397873 GCF_038502225.1 Cherax quadricarinatus
AGGTCGTGCAACACTGGTGGCTCCAGGTGGTGCAACACTGGTATGTCCAGGTCGTGCAACACTGGTGAGTCCAGGTCGTGCAACACTGGTGGGTCCAGGTCGTGCAACACTGGTGGGTCCAGGAGGTGCAACACTGATGGGTCCAGGTGGTGCAACACTGGTGGCTCCAGGTGGTGCAACACTGGTGGGTCCAGGTGGTGCAACACTGGTGGGTCCAGGTGGTGCAACACTGGTGGGTCCAGGTGGTGCAACACTCGTGGGTCCAGGTGGTGCAACACTGGTGGGTCCAGGTCGTGCAACACTGGTGGCTCCAGGTGGTGCAACACTGGTGGGTCCAGGTCGTGCAACACTGGTGAGTCCAGGTCGTGCAACACTGGTGGGTCCAGGTCGTGCAACACTGGTGGGTCCAGGAGGTGCAACACTGATGGGTCCAGGTGGTGCAACACTGGTGGCTCCAGGTGGTGCAACACTGGTGGGTCCAGGTGGTGCAACACTGGTGGGTCCAGGTGGTGCAACACTGGTGGGTCCAGGTAGTGCAACACTGATGGGTCCAGGTGGTGCAACACTGGTGGGTCCAGGTGGTGCAACACTGTTGGGTCCAGGTGGTGCAACACTGGTGGGTCCAGGTGGTGCAACACTGGTGGGTCCAGGTGGTGCAACACTGGTGGGTCCAGGTGGTGCAACACTGGTGGGTCCAGGTGGTGCAACACTGGTGGGTCCAGGTGGTGCAACACTGGTGGGTCCAGGTGGTGCAACACTCGTGGGTCCAGGTGGTGCAACACTCGTGGGTCCAGGTGGTGCAACACTCGTGGGTCCAGGTGGTGCAACACTGGTGGATCCAGGTGGTGCAACACTGGTGGGTCCAGGTGGTGCAACACTGGTGGGTCCAGGTGGTGCAACACTGGTGGGTCCAGGTGGTGCAACACTGGTGGGTCCAGGTGGTGCAACACTGGTGGGTCCAGGTGGTGCAACACTGGTGGGTCCAGGTGGTGCAACACTGATGGGTCCAGGTGGTGCAACACTGATGGGTCCAGGTGGTGCAACACTGGTGGGTCCAGGTGGTGCAACACTGGTGGGTCCAGGTGGTGCAACACTCGTGGGTCCAGGTGGTGCAACACTCGTGGGTCCAGGTGGTGCAACACTGGTGGGTCCAGGTGCAACACTGGTGGATCCAGGTGGTGCAACACAGGTGGGTCCAGGTCGTGCAACACTGGTGGGTCCAAGTCGTGCAACACTGGTGAGTCCAGGTGGTGCAACACTGGTGGGTCCAGGTGGTGCAACACTGGTGGGTCCAGGTCGTGCAACACTGGTGGGTCCAGGTCGTGCAACACTGGTGGGTCCAGGTGGTGCAACACTGGTGGGTCCAGGTGGTGCAACACTGGTGGGTCCAGGTGGTGCAACACTGGTGGGTCCAGGTGGTGCAACACTCGTGGGTCCAGGTGGTGCAACACTGGTGGGTCCAGGTGCAACACTGGTGGATCCAGGTGGTGCAACACAGGTGGGTCCAGGTCGTGCAACACTGGTGGGTCCAAGTCGTGCAACACTGGTGAGTCCAGGTGGTGCAACACTTTTGGGTCCAGGTGGTGCAACACTGGTGGGTCCAGGTGGTGCAACACTGGTGGGTCCAGGTGGTGCAACACTGGTGGGTCCAGGTCGTGCAACACTTGTGGGTCCAGGTGGTGCAACACTGGTGGGTCAAGGTGGTGCAACACTGGTGGGTCCAGGTGGTGCAACACTGATGGGTCCAGGTGGTGCAACACTGGTGGGTCCAGGTGGTGCAACACTGGTGGGTCCAGGTCGTGCAACACTGGTGGGTCCAGGTGGTGCAACCCTGGTGGGTCCAGGTGGTGCAACACTGGTGGGTCCAGGTGGTGCAACACTGGTGGGTCCAGGTCGTGCAACACTGGTGGGTCCAGGTCGTGCAAAACTGGTGGGTCCAGGTGGTGCAACACTGGTGGGTCCAGGTGGTGCAACACTGGTGGGTCCAGGTGGTGCAACACTGATGGGTCCAGGTGGTGCAACACTGGTGGGTCCGGGTGGTGCAACACTGGTGGGTCCAGGTGGTGCAACACTGGTGGGTCCAGGTGGTGCAATACTGGTGGGTCCAGGTGGTGCAACACTCGTGGGTCCAGGTGGTGCAACACTGGTGGGTCCAGGTGGTGCAATACTGGTGGATCCAGGTGGTGCAGCACTGGTGGGTCCAGGTGGTGCAACACTGGTGGGTTCAGGTGGTGCAACACTGGTGGGTCCAGGTGGTGCAACACTCGTGGGTCCAGGTGGTGCAACACTGGTGGGTCCAGGTGGTGCAACACTGGTGGGTCCAGGTGGTGCAACACTGGTGGGTCCAGGTCGTGCAACACTGGTGGGTCCAGGTCGTGCAACACTGGTGAGTCCAGGTCGTGCAACACTGGTGGGTCCAGGTCGTGCAACACTGGTGGGTCCAGGTCGTGCAACACTGGTGGGTCCAGGTGGTGCAACACTGGTGGGTCCAGGTCGTGCAACACTGGTGAGTCCAGGTCGTGCAACACTGTTGGGTCCAGGTCGTGCAACACTGGTGGGTCCAGGTCGTGCAACACTGGTGAGTCCAGGTCGTGCAACACTGGTGGGTCCAGGTGGTGCAACACTGGTGGGTCCAGGTCGTGCAACACTGGTGTGTCCAGGTCGTGCAACACTGGTGGGTCCAGGTCGTGCAACACTGGTGGGTCCAGGTGGTGCAACACTGGTGGGTCCAGGTGGTGCAACACTGGTGGATCCAGGTGGTGCAACACTGGTGGGCCCAGGTCGTGCAACACTGGTGGGTCCAGGTGGTGCAACACTAGTGGGTCCAGGTGGTGCAACACTGGTGAGTCCAGGTGGTGCAACACTGGTGGATCCAGGTGGTGCAACACTGGTGGGTCCAGGAGGTGCAACACTGATGGGTCCAGGTGGTGCAACACTGGTGGCTCCAGGTGGTGCAACACTGGTGGGTCCAGGTGGTGCAACACTGGTGGGTCCAGGTGGTGCAACACTGGTGGGTCCAGGTAGTGCAACACTGATGGGTCCAGGTGGTGCAACACTGGTGGGTCCAGGTGGTGCAACACTGGTGGGTCCAGGTGGTGCAACACTGGTGGGTCCAGGTGGTGCAACACTGGTGGGTCCAGGTGGTGCAACAATGGTGGGTCCAGGTCGTGCAACACTGGTGGCTCCAGGTGGTGCAACACTGGTGGGTCCAGGTCGTGCAACACTGGTGAGTCCAGGTCGTGCAACACTGGTGGGTCCAGGTCGTGCAACACTGGTGGGTCCAGGAGGTGCAACACTGATGGGTCCAGGTGGTGCAACACTGGTGGCTCCAGGTGGTGCAACACTGGTGGGTCCAGGTGGTGCAACACTGGTGGGTCCAGGTGGTGCAACACTGGTGGGTCCAGGTAGTGCAACACTGATGGGTCCAGGTGGTGCAACACTGGTGGGTCCAGGTGGTGCAACACTGGTGGGTCCAGGTGGTGCAACACTGGTGGGTCCAGGTGGTGCAACACTGGTGGGTCCAGGTGGTGCAACACTGGTGGGTCCAGGTCGTGCAACACTGGTGGGTCCAGGTGGTGCAACACTGGTGGGTCCAGGTGGTGCAACACTGGTGGGTCCAGGTGGTGCAACACTCGTGGGTCCAGGTGGTGCAACACTCGTGGGTCCAGGTGGTGCAACACTCGTGGGTCCAGGTGGTGCAACACTGGTGGGTCCAGGTGGTGCAACACTGGTGGGTCCAGGTGGTGCAACACTGATGGGTCCAGGTGGTGCAACACTGATGGGTCCAGGTGGTGCAACACTGGTGGGTCCAGGTGGTGCGACACTGATGGGTCCAGGTGGTGCAACACTGGTGGGTCCAGGTGGTGCAACACTGGTGGGTCCAGGTGGTGCAACACTGGTGGATCCAGGTGGTGCAACACTGGTGGGTCCAGGTGGTGCAACACTGGTGGGTCCAGGTAGTGCAACACTGGTGGGTCCAGGTGGTGCAACACTGGTGGGTCCAGGTGGTGCAACACTCGTGGGTCCAGGTGGTGCAACACTCGTGGGTCCAGGTGGTGCAACACTGGTGGGTCCAGGTGCAACACTGGTGGATCCAGGTGGTGCAACACAGGTGGGTCCAGGTCGTGCAACACTGGTGGGTCCAAGTCGTGCAACACTGGTGAGTCCAGGTGGTGCAACACTGGTGGGTCCAGGTGGTGCAACACTGGTGGGTCCAGGTCGTGCAACACTGGTGGGTCCAGGTCGTGCAACACTGGTGGGTCCAGGTGGTGCAACACTGGTGGGTCCAGGTGGTGCAACACTGGTGGGTCCAGGTGGTGCAACACTGGTGGGTCCAGGTGGTGCAACACTCGTGGGTCCAGGTGGTGCAACACTGGTGGGTCCAGGTGCAACACTGGTGGATCCAGGTGGTGCAACACAGGTGGGTCCAGGTCGTGCAACACTGGTGGGTCCAAGTCGTGCAACACTGGTGAGTCCAGGTGGTGCAACACTTTTGGGTCCAGGTGGTGCAACACTGGTGGGTCCAGGTGGTGCAACACTGGTGGGTCCAGGTGGTGCAACACTGGTGGGTCCAGGTCGTGCAACACTGGTGGCTCCAGGTGGTGCAACACTGGTGGGTCCAGGTCGTGCAACACTGGTGGGTCCAGGTGGTGCAACACTGATGGGTCCAGGTGGTGCAACACTGGTGGGTCCAGGTGGTGCAACACTGGTGGGTCCAGGTGGTGCAACACTCGTGGGTCCAGGTGGTGCAACACTCGTGGGTCCAGGTGGTGCAACACTGGTGGGTCCAGGTGGTGCAACACTGGTGGATCCAGGTGGTGCAACACTGATGGGTCCAGGTGGTGCAACATTGATGGGTCCAGGTGGTGCAACACTGGTGGGTCCAGGTGGTGCAACACTGATGGGTCCAGGTGGTGCAACACTGGTGGGTCCAGGTGGTGCAACACTGGTGGGTCCAGGTGGTGCAACACTGGTGGATCCAGGTGTTGCAACACTGGTGGGTCCAGGTGGTGCAACACTGGTGGGTCCAGGTAGTGCAACACTGGTGGGTCCAGGTGGTGCAACACTGGTGGGTCCAGGTGGTGCAACACTCGTGGGTCCAGGTGGTGCAACACTCGTGGGTCCAGGTGGTGCAACACTGGTGGGTCCAGGTGCAACACTGGTGGATCCAGGTGGTGCAACACAGGTGGGTCCAGGTCGTGCAACACTGGTGGGTCCAAGTCGTGCAGCACTGGTGAGTCCAGGTGGTGCAACACTGGTGGGTCCAGGTGGTGCAACACTGGTGGGTCCAGGTCGTGCAACACTGGTGGGTCCAGGTCGTGCAACACTGGTGGGTCCAGGTGGTGCAACACTGGTGGGTCCAGGTGGTGCAACACTGGTGGGTCCAGGTGGTGCAACACTGGTGGGTCCAGGTGGTGCAACACTCGTGGGTCCAGGTGGTGCAACACTGGTGGGTCCAGGTGCAACACTGGTGGATCCAGGTGGTGCAACACAGGTGGGTCCAGGTCGTGCAACACTGGTGGGTCCAAGTCGTGCGACACTGGTGAGTCCAGGTGGTGCAACACTTTTGGGTCCAGGTGGTGCAACACTGGTGGGTCCAGGTGGTGCAACACTGGTGGGTCCAGGTGGTGCAACACTGGTGGGTCCAGGTCGTGCAACACTGGTGGGTCCAGGTGGTGCAACACTGGTGGGTCCAGGTGGTGCAACACTGGTGGGTCCAGGTGGTGCAACACTGATGGGTCCAGGTGGTGCAACACTGGTGGGTCCAGGTGGTGCAACACTGGTGGGTCCAGGTCCTGCAACACTGGTGGGTCCAGGTGGTGCAACACTGGTGGGTCCAGGTGGTGCAACACTGGTGGGTCCAGGTGGTGCAACACTGGTGGGTCCAGGTCGTGCAACACTGGTGGGTCCAGGTCGTGCAAAACTGGTGGGTCCAGGTCGTGCAACACTGGTGGGTCCAGGTGGTGCAACACTGGCGGGTCCAGGTGGTGCAACACTGATGGGTCCAGGTGGTGCAACACTGGTGGGTCCGGGTGGTGCAACACTGGTGGGTCCAGGTGGTGCAACACTGGTGGGTCCAGGTGGTGCAATACTGGTGGGTCCAGGTGGTGCAACACTCGTGGGTCCAGGTGGTGCAACACTGGTGGGTCCAGGTGGTGCAATACTGGTGGATCCAGGTGGTGCAGCACTGGTGGGTCCAGGTGGTGCAACACTGGTTGGTTCAGGTGGTGCAACACTGGTGGGTCCAGGTGGTGCAACACTCGTGGGTCCAGGTGGTGCAACACTGGTGGGTCCAGGTCGTGCAACACTGGTGGGTCCAGGTCGTGCAACACTGGTGAGTCCAGGTCGTGCAACACTGGTGGGTCCAGGTCGTGCAACACTGGTGGGTCCAGGTCGTGCAACACTGGTGGGTCCAGGTGGTGCAACACTGGTGGGTCCAGGTGGTGCAACACTGGTTGGTTCAGGTGGTGCAACACTGGTGGGTCCAGGTGGTGCAACACTCGTGGGTCCAGGTGGTGCAACACTGGTGGGTCCAGGTCGTGCAACACTGGTGGGTCCAGGTCGTGCAACACTGGTGAGTCCAGGTCGTGCAACACTGGTGGGTCCAGGTCGTGCAACACTGGTGGGTCCAGGTCGTGCAACACTGGTGGGTCCAGGTGGTGCAACACTGGTGGGTCCAGGTCGTGCAACACTGGTGAGTCCAGGTCGTGCAACACTGGTGGGTCCAGGTCGTGCAACACTGGTGGGTCCAGGTCGTGCAACACTGGTGAGTCCAGGTCGTGCAACACTGGTGGGTCCAGGTGGTGCAACACTGGTGGGTCCAGGTCGTGCAACACTGGTGAGTCCAGGTCGTGCAACACTGGTGTGTCCAGGTCGTGCAACACTGGTGGGTCCAGGTCGTGCAACACTGGTGGGTCCAGGTGGTGCAACACTGGTGTGTCCAGGTTGTGCAACACTGGTGGATCCAGGTGGTGCAACACTGGTGGGCCCAGGTCGTGCAACACTGGTGGGTCCAGGTGGTGCAACACTGGTGGGTCCAGGTGGTGCAACACTGGTGAGTCCAGGTGGTGCAACACTGGTGGGTCCAGGTGGTGCAACACTGGTGGGTCCAGGTGGTGCAACACTCGTGGATCCATGTGGTGCAACACTGGTGGGTCCAGGTGGTTCAACACTCGTGGGTCCAGGTGGTGCAACACTGGTGGGTCCAGGTGGTGCAACACTGGTGGGTCCAGGTGGTGCAACACTGGTGGGTCCAGGTGGTGCAACACTCGTGGGTCCAGGTGGTGCAACACTGGTGGATCCAGGTGGTGCAACACTGGTGGGTCCAGGTGGTGCAACACTGGTGGGTCCAGGTCGTGCAACACTGGTGGGTCCAGGTGGTGCAACACTGGTGGGTCCAGGTGGTGCAACACTGGTGGGTCCAGGTGGTGCAACACTGGTGGGTCCAGGTGGTGCAACACTCGTGGGTCCAGGTGGTGCAACACTGGTGGGTCCAGGTGGTGCAACACTGGTGGGTCCAGGTCGTGCAACACTGGTGGCTCCAGGTCGTGCAACACTGGTGGGTCCAGGTGGTGCAACACTGGTGGGTCCAGGTGGTGCAACACTGGTGGGTCCAGGTGTTGCAACACTGGTGGGTCCAGGTGGTGCAACACTGGTGGGTCCAGGTGGTGCAACACTGGTGGGTCCAGGTGGTGCAACACTATTGGGTCCAGGTGGTGCAACACTGTTGGGTCCAGGTGGTGCAACACTGGTGGGTCCAGGTGGTGCAACACTGGTGGGTCCAGGTGGTGCAACACTGGTGGGTCCAGGTGGTGCAACACTGTTGGGTCCAGGTGGTGCAACACTTTTGGGTCCTGGTCGTGCAACACTGGTGGGTCCAGGTCGTGCAACACTGGTGGGTCCAGGTCGTGCAACACTGGTGGGTGCAGGTGGTGCAACACTGGTGGGTCCAGGTCGTGCAACACTGGCGGATCCTGGTGGTGCAACACTGGTGGATCCAGGTGGTGCAACACTCGTGGGTCCAGGTGGTGCAACACTGGTGGGTCCAGGTCGTGCAACACTGGTGGGTTCAGTTGGTGCAACACTGGTGGGTCCAGGTGGTGCAACACTGGTGGGTCCAGGTGGTGCAACATTGGTGGGTCCAGGTGGTGCATCACCGGTGGGTCCAGGTGGTGCAACACTCGTGGGTCCAGGTTGTGCAACACGGGCGGGTCCTGGTGGTGCAACACTGGTGGGTCCAGGTGGTGCAACACTGGTGGGTCCAGGTGGTGCTACACTGGTGGGTCCAGGTGGTGCAACACTGGTGGGTCCAAGTGGTGCAACACTGGTGGGTCCAGGTGGTGCAACACTGGTGGGCCCAGGTGGTGCAACACTGATGGGTCCAGGTGGTGCAACACTGGTGGGTCCAGGCGGTGCAACACTGATGGGTCCAGGTGGTGCAACACTGGTGGGTCCAGGTCGTGCAACACTGGTGGGTCCAGGTCGTGCAACACTGGTGGGTTCAGGTGGTGCAACACTGGTGGGTCCAGGTGGTGCAACACTCGTGGGTCCAGGTGGTGCAACACTCGTGGGTCCAGGAGGTGCAACACTCGTGGGTCCAGGTGGTGCAACACTCGTGGGTCCAGGTGGTGTAACACTCGTGGGTCCAGGCGGTGCAACACTGGTGGGTCCAGGTGGTGCAACACTGGTGGGTCCAGGTGGTACAACACTGGTGGGTCCAGGTGGTGCAACACTCGTGGGTCCAGGTGGTGCCACACTCGTGGGTCCAGGTGGTGCAACACTGGTGGGTCCAGGTGGTGCAACACTCGTGGGTCCAGGTGGTGCAACACTGGTGGGTCCAGGTGGTGCAGCACTGGTGGGTCCAGGTGGTGCAACACTGGTGGGTCCAGGTGGTGCAACACTCGTGGGTCCAGGTGGTGCAACACTACTAAGAGATATTAGAAACACTGCCAGGACAACACTGGTGGGTCCAGGTGGTGCAACAGTCGTGGGTCTAGGTGGTGCAACACTACTAAGAGATATTAGAAACACTGCCAGGACAACACTGGTGGGTCCAGATGGTGCAACACTTATGGGTCCAGGTGGTGCAACACTACTAAGAGATATTAGAAACACTACAGGGCAACATTCGTGGGTCCAGGTGGTGCAACACTACTAAGAGATATTAGAAACACTGCCAGGACAAAACTCGTGGGTCCAGATCGTGCAACACTACCAAGAGATATTAGAAACACTGCCGGAACAACTCTCGTGGGTCCAGATCGTGCAACACTACCAAGAGATATTAGAAACACTGCCAGGACAACACTCGTGGGTCCAGGTCGTGCAACACTACCAAGAGATATTAGAAACACTGCCAGGACAACTCTCTTGGTTTCAGGTGGTGCAACACTACCAAAAGTTATTAGAAACACTGTCAGAACAACACTCGTGGGTCCAGATCGTGCAACACTACCAAGAGTTATTAGGAACACTGCCGGGACAACACTCGTGGGTCCCTATCGTGCAACACTACCAAGAGATATTAGAAACACTGCCAGTGCAACACTCGTTGGTCCAGATCGTGCAACACTACCAAGAATTATTAGAAGCACTGCCAGGACAACACTCGTGGGTCCAGATCGTGCAACACTACCAAGAGATATTAGAAACACTGCCAAGACAACACTCGTGGGTCCAGATCGTGCAACACTACCAAAAGATATTAGAAACACTGCCAGGACAACACTCGTGGGTCCAGATCGTGCAACACTACCAAGAGATATTAGAAACACTGCCAGGACAACACTCGTGGATCCAGATCGTGCAACACTACCAAGAGATATTAGAAACACTGCCAGGACAGCACTCGTAGGTCCCTATCGTGCAACACTACCAAGAGATATTAGAAACATTGCCGGGACAACACTCGTGGGTCCAGATCGTGCAACACTACCAAGAAATATTAGAAACACTGCCAGGACAGCACTCGTAGGTCCCTATCGTGCAACACTACCAAGAG
>NC_091297.1:49402873-49445373 GCF_038502225.1 Cherax quadricarinatus
ACTCCTATTTCACATGACCGACCATATAAATACGAGTACAAAAGTGACAGTACAGTATCCCGGCGGCCTCAGTCTAGAAAAAAATTAACTTATTAGTACTGCATGATATCCGGCATCAGATGCAGCAGAGAGGTCCCATAAAAGAAGCAGCGATGAATTTACGAAGCAAGTGTTACCTGGAGTATACCTGGAGAGGAATCAACGCCCCCGTGACCCTGCCTATGACCAGGCAGGTGGATCAGGGTCTGGTCAGTCAGGCTGTTATTGCTGGCCGCACGCAGACCGACGTACGAACCGCAGCCTTGCTGATCGGGTACTGATTTAAGGTGCCTGTCGAGCGCCTTCTTGAAGACATCCAAAGGTCTATTGGTTATCTCCGAATTGTTATAAACTTTGCACAAGCTGTTTTTGTTGAATGATACGATCTACACGCGGATCCAGCTGTTACTCACCTCTTTTATACAAGGTTACAAACGGGTCATTATATGATTTAGGACCATATCAGGTGGTTTTCCTGATAATTAAATTAAAAATACCAATGTAGACCCCTCAAGGCAAGTTAGGAGCTCTTGATCCACACAAGAAAAAGAATTCCCGACTATAACTTGGACCTCACAGTTAAGCAACTCATATGTAATACATCTATGTGTATATAGAGTGAAAGGTAGGTTATTAAATTTAGTCGGAACCCTTCAGAGGGAGGGGGCCAAGAAGACCTCTCACCAGTAAACTGAAGACCACAAACAATAAGCTAGAGAGGTGGTAAAAATTCCTGAGTATATTTAGTAGTCTGCACGCCTGGGTGTGAGTTCCATCTATCATGTAAAATAAAAGTTATTTATGTACAGTTCAGGACATTTATTTATAGGAAACGTTTCGCCACGAGTGGCTTCTTCAGTCCCGAAGGAGCCACTCCTGGCGAAAGCCACATATCGTCGGCTTGAACACACTTTCGTCTACCATGCATGACGGATGCCAGAGGCCCTGTCAGCCAGGTCTGATGGAAGAGTATATTGTTCCTTTGTTTCCTGCCTTCACCTGCTCTCCCAACTCTTTTACAATCTGTGATAATTGGTCATCATTCGGCGGTGCTACACGGGCGGAGGCGTCGTAACACCTGCTGTTGTGTGGTCAACTTGCCTCACCTCACACTCTCCTTCTCACACACTCCAAGATGTATTTATTTTCACATTTTACAAATCCAAGCCCAGTTTAATATCCTGGAGGAGGTGGCGATGTTGTGGTTAAGGGTCGTGGCTGCTCGTGGAGCAATATACGCTCTACCGACGCAATTTATCAGTCAGGATCTTGCAGGAAATGGTGGTATCGTCAGGGGTAATTTAGCTGGTTGTTGTTGTTGGATGTTGCTGGTGGTGGTGATGGTAGTGGTAGTGGTGGTGGTGGTGATGGTAGTGGTAGTGGTAGTGGTGATGACGGTAGTGGTAGTGGTGGTGGTGGTGATGGTAGTGCAGACGTTCTTGTTAATAGTAGTGGTGACTGGTGTCAACCACAGTTATACAACCATCACCACTACTACTCACTAGCACGTATCATACACAGCTGTCATCCACGGGTAGGCCACACCCACCACCACTACTAAGACACTCCCAGGCTGTGACAGTATTTATAACTCGTGAAGTGAGCAGCGAGTATATACTCTACCACTCTCTCAAGTGTCACGTATTTATGTGTGTAATTTATATAGCAAATGAACCAACTTTATATAACGACTGTTATATCAGCGCTGTTATTAGGAAGATGATGTTTGTGTGGCACTCATATGACAGTGTCCGTCTGTGTCTGTCTGTCTGTCTGTCTCTCTCTCTCTCTCTTTCTCTCTCTTTATATATATATTTATATATTTATTTTTATATATATATATATATATATATATATATATATATATATATATATATATATATATATATATATATATAATGTCGTGCCGAATATGTAAAACTGGTCACTTAGCAAGAACTCATTTAAAATTAAGTCCTTTCTAAAATTTTCTCTTATACATTTAAAAATATATTTTTTTCATTAATGTTAATGTAAAAATTATTAATTTTGCACCAAAAGAATCTTAGAAAACTTACCTAACCTTATTATAACAAGCGTAATTTATTTTAGCCTAATCCAACTAAATATATTTTAAATAAGTTTACAATAATTTAGTACTAAACAAATACAATCAAATATATTTTTTTCGTTAGGTTCAGAATAATTTTGGTGAAATTATTGCATACACAAATTTTCACTTGTCCTATATAGCAAGATGAGCGTTGCTATTTAAGCCAAGATAGCAAGTTCTGCCTAATCGGCACGACATATATATATATATATATATATATATATATATATATATATATATATATATATATATATATATATATATATATATATATATATATATATATATATATATATATATATATATATATATATATATATATATATATATATATATATATATATATATCCCTTCCTTTATCCTATCCTCTTCTCTACGTGATGCTGATATTTAATTGTATCATCGGTCCCGAGTTCCTGTTCAAGACCAGGTCTCCTAGTTTGATGGCCTGATTAGTCAAGCTGTTGGTGCCAGCAGCAGGCAGTCCATCACTCTCTAAGACACTAATTTTAACTCCAGCTTTTGCTTCCTGTCTCTTATTTATTATTTCTTTTGTTATGATACCTTGATGATACATTATACCTTGATGATACATTATGATACCTTGATGATACATTACGATACCTTGATGATACATTATACCTTGATGATACATTATACCTTGATGATACATTATGATACCTTGATGATACATTATGATACCTTGATGATACATTATGATACCTTGATGATACATTATGATACCTTAATGATACATTATGATACCTTGATGATACATTATGATACCCTGATGATACATTATGAAACCTTGATGATACATTATGATACATTGATGATACATTATGATACCTTGATGATACATTATGAAACCTTGATGATACATTATGATACCTTGATGATACATTATGATACTTTGATGATACATTATGAAACCTTGATGATACATTATGATACCTTGATGATACATTATGATACCTTGATGATACATTATGATACCTTGATGATACATTATGATACCTTGATGATACATTATGATACCTTGATGATACATTATGATACCTTGATGATACATTATGATACCCTGATGATACATTATGAAACCTTGATGATACATTATGATACCTTGATGATACATTATGATACCTTGATGATACATTATGAAACCTTGATGATACATTATGATACCTTGATGATACATTATTATACCTTGATGATACATTATGAAACCTTGATGATACATTATGATACCTTGATGATACATTATGATACCTTGATGATACATTATGAAACCTTGATGATACATTATGATACCTTGATGATACATTATGATACCTTGATGATACATTATGATACCTTGATGATACGTTATGATACCTTGATGATACATTATGAGAGTGTGTGTCACCAGAGGAACCTGCTGGCAGTGTTTACCACATACCGACACTGAGGAGCGTGGCGGACCAGGCAGCTGTATTTATCCCCTTGATATGCGTCTCATTTTACATAAGATAGCTGAACTACTGCTGCTGCAATTAAGCGTCATTAGAGATAGTGGTTGGTTGTGTTTAAATGTTTTTCTCTGTGTTTGTTCTGTCGTTATGGCTGAGAGAACAGTGTTATTACACCGTGAAGCACTAGTGTGTAACTCCATCTGACAAGACCATCCTTAACAACCTCAAAGTTGAGTAATTGCCTTGTACTAATCACTCGGCTCCCTGGACCATCATCATCATCATCATCATAATAATAATAATAATAATAACAATAATAATAATAATAATAATAATAATAATAATAATAATAATAATAATAATAATAATAATAATAATAAACATTTGCCTTCCTGGAAACACTAGCAAGCGTTTTTTCATGCATAACAATATTCTTAGTTAATTTTTAATAAAACTGAGTCACAAGACCTGTGCTCGAAGGAACAACCCAAAAAAAATTACGAAACTTTTTCAAGTATTCAAGTTACCTAAAAAACAAAAATCTTATGTAATCTGTTCTGTACCTTGTTCTCTAACTTGTTCTGTACCTTGTTCTCTAACTTGTACTGTACCTTGTTCTCTAATTTGTTCTCTAACTTGTTCTGTACCCTGTTCTGTACTTTGTTCTATGCCTTGTTCTCTAACTTGTTCTGTACCTTGTTCTGTACCTTGTTCTGTACTTTGTTCTATGCCTTGTTCTCTAACTTGTTCTGTACCTTGTTCTGTACCTTGTTCTGTACTTTGTTCTATGCCTTGTTCTCTAACTTGTTCTGTACCTTGTTCTGTACCTTGTTCTGTACTTTGTTCTATGCCTTGTTCTCTAACTTGTTCTGTACCTTGTTCTGTACCTTGTTCTCTGACTTACTACGTAAGTTATGACCTAGTTTTAGTCCTTGTCGACAGTGGTGGAGAGTGTCTCTCCTGAACGTCTGAGTGAATCTCTCACAAACAATCAGGGATGTTCAGAGACGATCAGGAAATTTCCTTGACGGAGGACCTTCAGAGGAGAGTGCCTCGGTGCTAATGAAGTGCTCTTGATCAGAGGACTTGGAGTACCCTTGAAATTAACTTATGTTACCTTATGTTACATTAGAAGAGATTACCGTAGATTATTTTACGCTAGACAACGTGAAGTTACGTCAGGTTAGATGAGAAATAATCATGATTTTCCAATAAATTAATATATACTTCGACTACACCCAGGTTAGCAGCAAGTTACACCCAGGTTAGCATCAAGTTACACCCATGTTAGCATCAAGTTACACCCAGGTTAGCAGCAAGTTACACCCAGGTTAGCATCAAGTTACACCCAGATTAGCAGCAAGTTACACCCATGTTAGCATCAAGTTACACCCAGGTTAGCATCAAGTTACACCCAAGTTAGCATCAAGTTACACCCAGGTTAGCATCAAGTTACACCCAGGTTAGCATCAACTTACACCCAGGTTAGCAGCAAGTTACACCCATGTTAGCATCAAGTTACACCCATGTTAGCATCAACTTACACCCAGGTTAGCATCAAGTTACACCCAGGTTAGCATCAACTTACACCCAGGTTAGCAGCAAGTTACACCCATGTTAGCATCAAGTTACACCCAGGTTAGCATCAACTTACACCCAGGTTAGCATCAAGTTACACCCATGTTAGCATCAAGTTACACCCATGTTAGCATCAAGTTACACCCATGTTAGCATCAAGTTACACCCAGGTTAGCATCAAGTTACACCCAGGTTAGCAGCAAGTTACACCCAGGTTAGCATCAAGTTACACCCAGATTAGCAGCAAGTTACACCCATGTTAGCATCAAGTTACACCCAGGTTAGCATCAAGTTACACCCATGTTAGCATCAAGTTACACCCAGGTTAGCATCAAGTTACACCCAGGTTAGCATCAACTTACACCCAGGTTAGCAGCAAGTTACACCCAGGTTAGCATCAAGTTACACCCAGGTTAGCAGCAAGTTACACCCAGGTTAGCATCAAGTTACACCCATGTTAGCATCAAGTTACACCCAGGTTAGCATCAAGTTACACCCATGTTAGCATCAAGTTACACCCAGGTTAGCAACAAGTTACACCCAGGTTAGCATCAAGTTACACCCATGTTAGCATCAAGTTACACCCAGGTTAGCATCAAGTTACACCCAGGTTAGCATCAACTTACACCCAGGTTAACATCAAGTTATACCCAGGTTAACATCAAATTACACGCAGATTAACATCAAGTTACACCCAGATTAACATCAAGTTACACCCAGGTTAGCATCATGTTACACCCAGGTTAACATCAAGTTACACCCAGGTTAACATCAAGTTATACCCAGGTTAACATCAAATTACACGCAGATTAACATCAAGTTACACCCAGATTAACATCAAGTTACACCCAGGTTAGCATCATGTTACACCCAGGTTAACATCAAGTTACACCCAGGTTAACATCACGTTATACCCAGGTTAACATCAAATTACACGCAGATTAACATCAAGTTACACCCAGATTAACATCAAGTTACACCCAGATTAACATCAAGTTACACCCAGATTAACATCAAGTTACACCCAGGTTAGCATCATGTTACACCCAGGTTAACATCAAGTTACACCCAGGTTAACATCAAGTTACACCCAGGTTAACATCAAGTTACACCTAGGTTAACATCAAGTTACACCCAAATTAACATCAAGTTACACCCAGGTTAGCATCATGTTACACCCAGGTTAACATCAAGTTACACCCAGGTTAACATCAAGTTACACCCAGGTTAACATCAAGTTACACCTAGGTTAACATCAAGTTACACCCAGATTAACATCAAGTTACACCCAGGTTAACATCAAGTTACACCCAGGTTAACATCAAGTTACACCTAGGTTAACATCAAGTTACACTCAAGTTAACACCAAGTTTCATCGAGGTTAACATCAAGTTACACCCAGGTTAGCATCAAGTTACACCCAGGTTAGCATCAAGTTACACCCAGGTTAACATCAAGTTATACCCAGGTTAACATCAAGTTACACGCAGGTTAATATCAAGTTACACCAAGATTAACATCAAGTTACACCCAGGTTAACATCAAGTTACACCCAGGTTAACATCAAGTTACACCCAGGTTAACAACATGTTACACACAGATTAACATCAAGTTTCACCCAGGTTAACATCAAGTTACACCCAGATTAACATCAAGTTACACCCAGTTTAACATAAAGTTACACCCAGGTTAACATCAAGTTACACCCAGGTTAACATCAAGTTACATCCAGATTAACATCAAGTTGCATCCAGGTCAGCATCAAGTTACACTCAAGTTAACACCAAGTTTCACTCAGGTTAACATCAAGTTACATCCACGCTAACATCAAGTTAAAGCCAGGTTAACATGTTACACCCAGGTTAACATCAAGTTTCACCAAGGTTAATATCAAGTTGCACCCAGGTTAACATCAAGTTATATTCAGATTAGCATCAAGTTACACCCAGGTTAGCATCAAGTTACACCCAGGTTAACATCAAGTTATATTCAGATTAGCATCAAGTTACACCCAGGTTAACATCAAGTTACAACCAGGTTAACATCATGTTACAGCCAGGGTAACAACATGTAACACTCAGGTTAACATCAAGTTTCACCCAGGTTAGCATCAAGTTACACCCAAGTTAACATCAAGTAACACCCAGGTTAACATCAAGTTACAGCCAGGTTAACAACATGTCACACCCAGGTTAACTTCAAGTTACACCCTGGTTAACCTCAAATTACAAACAGGTTAACATCAAGTAACACCCAGGTTAACATAAAGTTATACGCAGGTTAACATCAAGTTACACCCAGGTTAACATCAAGTTACACCCAGGTTAACATCAAGTTACACCTAGGTTAACATCAAGTTACACTCAAGTTAACACCAAGTTTCACCTAGGTTAACATCAAGTTACACCCAGGTTAGCATCAAGTTACACCCAGGTTAGCATCAAGCTACACCCAGGTTAACATCAAGTTACAGCCAGGTTAACAACATGTTACACCCAGGTTAACATCAAGTTACACCCTGGTTAACCTCAAATTACACCCAGGTTAACATCAAGTTACACCCAGGTTAACATGAAGTTATACCCAGGTTAACATCAAGTTACACGCAGGTTAATATCAAGTTACACCCAGATTAACATCAAGTTACACCCAGGTTAACATAAAGTTACACCCAGGTTAACATCAAGTTACACCCAGGTTAACATCAAGTTACACCCAGGTTAACAACATGTTACACCCAGGTTAACATCAAGTTTCACCCAGGTTAACATCAAGTTACACCCAGATTAACATCAAGTTACACCCAGGTTAACATAAAGTTACACCCAGGTTAACATCAAGTTACATCCAGATTAACATCAAGTTACACCCAGGTCAGCATCAAGTTACACTCAAGTTAACACCAAGTTTCACTCAGGTTAACATCAAGTTACATCCACGCTAACATCAAGTTAAAGCCAGGTTAACATGTTACACCCAGGTTAACATCAAGTTTCACCAAGGTTAATATCAAGTTACACCCAGGTTAACATCAAGTTACACCCAGGTTAACATCAAGTTACACCCAGATTAACATCAAGTTACTCCCAGGTTAGCATCAAGTTACACCCAGGTTAGCATCAAATTACAGCCAGGTTAACAACATGTGACACCCAGGTTAACATCAAGTTTCACCCAGGTTAACATCAAGTTACACTCAAGTTAACACCAAGTTTCACACAGGCTAACATCAAGTTACACCCAGGTTAACAACATGTTACACCCAGTTTGTGGAAAATTACATTTATCTGAATGTAACTCATTATGTACATAACAGAAAATGAAATCAAAGATAATTATTATTTATCAGAGTTCCATAGACAAGTAGGAATTTAGGACACCTAGGTCGCAAAATGTCCCCCTTCGATACCTACCACTGTCATATCCACAAGTTGCTCTGGACCTATTAATTAAATGAAATATACATACACCAGGAATACTGGTAAATATATAAATTTGTGGACTGTATATTAAAAATAATAAATGGTTATATATATACACAATTACATAACAAAAGGAAAATATATCTTAATATCACTCACCAATTTGACTGGAGATTAATGTGTATCATACTCAGAAAACCTCACTCTAACTAAATCTATGAAAATAATGCTGGCCAGAATTACACACAAATCTAGAGAGCTTATCTGAGGTTCCTGGAGCTGTCTTGTCCAGTCGTTTGATATCTCAAGTTATGCAGGAATGCACATCCACCAGTTTCGCCTCCTATTTGAGAGGTGTCAACACAATTTTAACTTCTAGAGCACGAAAAATTCTTCCCATTACACCAACGTTTGTACAAAATTCAAAACCAAGATGGCGAATCTCGTCTGCGCAGACGCAGGCTTTCCGTTTTCTATGACATAAATATTATTAAATACAGTATGGCCATCTATTTACATATAAATACTGAATTTCTGGAAAATATATACAGTATTTTCCACACTGCGGCCAGCCTGAGCTCGTTGCTAAACGATTCAAATTACTCCTTCCTTTAGGAGACGATTGCAGCCAGTTCTGGCTTGAGTGGCTGTTCTCCTAGTAGGTCTTACTACGATTTCATCTTCCGGCATCACTTGGTCTGCGTTATCTTCCATATCACTCGTGTCACTTTCCCTCAGATTTTCATTTACGTTTGATTGAACACCTAATTCCAAGGGAATCAATTTATTAATTGTGCATAAACTTTCCTGGCCACGACACAACACTTTGATATTCCTGACAACACCTTGTGCATCTGGGTACAATGTCAATACTTTGCCCAGAGGCCACAATGTTCGATGTTGTTCAGTGTCAATTAACACAATGTCACCTGGTTGAATGGTCTGTTGATTTACTGCCTCTGTCGCACCATAAAAGTGTTCACGTAGTGTAAGAAGATATTCCTTACACCACACATTAGACCAATGATCAATTACTTTATTTAACATTTTAAATTTATTACACAACACTGCCGCATCATCGTAATCTTCATCACTTTCTTCCGGATTATCTCTATAGACAAGGGCAGCTTCCAGATTCCTTCCACATATTAGGTGAGAAGGTGTTAATACATCTGCATCAGGTGTATCACTCATGTACGAGAGAGGCCTATTATTTATACGGTTTTCTGCCTCCACTAACACTGCACGGAATTCTTCCAAATTAATTCTCTTCATGTGTAGTACTTTGCGGAGACACCTCTTCACTGTGCCTATCAGTCTTTCGTACAGCCCCCCCTGCCAAGGGGCTCTAGGAGTAATAAATTTCCAGGTACACCCTCGCTGGGTTAACAGAGATTGAACATCGTTACTATTATTTAATTCTATCAAGTGTTGAGCACCTGCTACAAAATTTGTGGCATTATCCGAAATCATCAACCTCGGACAGGATCTCCTAGCTGCAAATTTTCGAAACAGCTGTATAAACTGTTCTGCAGACAAGTCCTGTGCCACTTCTAAATGAACTGCCCTAGTAGCAGTACAGGTGAACAAACAAACATACACTTTCAGTGGAACACCATCTGAAGTACCAGTTAAAATTATTGGACCACTATAGTCTACACCTGTTACATCAAATGGTTTCACTAATTGTACATGCTCCTTTGGCAATGGTGGAGAACCTGGGTACATATAGGATCTGGCATCCACATGGTGACATATTACACAAGATTTAATCACCCTTTTTACACTTTGCCGTCCTTGTGGAATCCAGAAAATTTCCCTAATACAATTTAAGGTATCTTGTACCCCACCATGCATTACATTTTTATGGGCATTTAGAACAATTAAATTTGTTAGATGATGAGTTTTGGGCAGTAAGATAGGTTGTTTAGCATAATCACCCAACTCAGCATTTTGTAACCTACCTCTGCACCTAATTACACTGTTCTCTAAATACAGCCCCAATTTCTCTATTATGGAACCTTTCACAATTTTACTTTCCATCATCAATTTAATCTCATTTCCATAGATTTCTTCCTGTACCCTCTTTATCCAATATTCAAGAGGATGTGAAAACTTATATGAGATATTCATCTTGTTTAGAAATTTAAACACCAACTTAATTACATTGATTAGTTTGGTAAAGAGGAATACCTATTTATATCAATGGCTAATAGGTGGCCCGGTGGTCTGGTGGCTAAACCTCCCGCTTCACACACGGAGGGCCCGGGTTCGATTCCCGGCGGGTGGAAATTCCGACACGTTTCCTTACACCTATTGTCCTGTTCACCTAGCAGCAAATAGGTACCTGGGTGTTAGTCGACTGGTGTGGGTCGCATCCTGGGGGACAAGATTAAGGACCCCAATGGAAATAAGTTAGACAGTCCTCGATGACGAACTGACTTTCTTGGGTTATCCTGGGTGGCTAACCCTCCGGGGTTAAAAATCCGAACGAAATCTTATCTTATCTTATCTAATGAAGGACAAACTATTGGAGCGGTGGTCACAGTAATTTCAACAGGAGCAATATACGCCTTTTGTAAAGGCCAATTAGCTTTATTTACCAATCAGCTCGGTCCTTTAAACCATGATACAGCATTTACAAATTTAGCATAAGATAAACCTCGAGACAAGAAATCAGCTTGATTCTCCTCACCAGGTATATGATTAAATGTTAACATATGCTGACCCAAACTATTATACTTCTCTTGCATCTGATTAATTTCAGCGACTCTGTTTTGTACGTACACAATTTTACTGTTTCCGTTACGAATCCATTGTAAGGATACCTCGTTATCAGACCAAATTACAGTGTCGTTAATATTTATCTCATGCAACTTATTTCTTATATAATTAGCTAATTTGACACCTACATAAATGGCTGTTAATTCCAACTGAGGCAAGGTACGTGATTTAATTGGAGACACTTTAGCCTTAGACATAACGAGAGAAATAACACTATTACATTGAAGATAAGCAACTGCTCCATATGCCAATTTTGAAGCATCACAAAAAATGTGGAGTACATTTTTCCCATCTGGATTGGCCACCTGGCGTGGGAACTCCAACATTGGAATTTTTTCATAATCACCAATTAATTCATCCCACCTGTTAATGAATTCATCAGGTAGAATTTCATCCCAAGCACATTTAAGTTTCCATGCTGCCTGAATTAATAATTTCCCTCTTATAGTAAGGGGTGACATTAAACCTAGTGGATCAAAACATTTGGAAACTTCAGCAAGCAAGACTCTCTTAGTTAATTTATTGGGCATACTGTAATTATTTGATTTTAACATTAACAAATCTCTCTCAGTATCCCAAGTTAATCCCAATACATTACTACATTTTGGCACTTCATCTCCAGGGTAATCTTTACTTATTTTGCCCTTTAATTTGGACGAATTACTATTCCATTCCCTCAGAGGCATATTTGCACTTTGCATTATTTTATTAGCCTCTCCGTAAGTCATTAACAGTTCCTCTTCAGTTGACGTCACACCCAGGAAATTGTCCACATAAAATTGTTTGCTCATTACTTTACTCAATGAACTTTCCACACGTTTAAGGTGTGCATTTATCGTCGCTTGAAGTAGGAACGGACTGGATGTAGCACCAAATAATACGCTCCTAAAGCTAAAGGTTTTCAGAGGGCTAAGTGGGTCAATAGGATTCTCAGGCCATAAGAAGCGGGTACAATTCCGGTCAGCCTCTTGTAAACCCACTCTTAGGAAAGCTTTACTTATGTCAGCCGTAAAGGCATAGTGCTTCACTCTGAAATTTAATAAGATATCTCCTAATTTTCCCGTCAACAACGGACCTGTCATCAAACAGTCATTTAAACTATGTACATTTTTGTTACTCCTGGCACTACAATTAAACACAATTCTCAGAGGAGTGGTCTTAGAATCCTTCTTCACTCCGTGATGTGGCAAATAGTGACCATAAATTCTGGCTTGCTCAGGAGGTACCTCTTCTATAAATTTATTAATTAATTGTTCAGCAATTATATCATTATAGGCAGTTAACAATTCTGGTGTCTTACTCAGTTCGCGGAGCTGAGCCTTTAATTGTCCATATGCCATTCTGTAATTAGTGGGCAATTCTGGATGGTTCAGTCTCCACGGAAGTCGCACCCAGTATTGTCCAGATTCAAATTTTACATCTCTCAGGTATTGTTTCTGAGTAAAAGAATCGTCTGGACTTTCTTCATTTACATTTATTCCAATGCTGTCTAATTCCCACAATTTATGCACTGGCTCAACACCATCCTCTATGGAAGAATTATACTGGGGCACGATTTCATGAGTAAGACACACAGTTATGATATTTGTAGTTTCCTCTAGTCATGCATTATTATTACGAGGAATCCTACCATACATTACATGGCCTCCTGCAGTCTTCAAAAGGATGACACCACATTTCTTTACCATACCCTTTACAAAGGAGGCATAATAGCCACTACCTATCAAAATATTTATTGGGCCTACAGAATCATCACTTACACCAGACGGTGCTAAATTTACATTATGTGAAAGTCTTTCTGTAGCTTTACTAAGCCCTACTGTAAATATTTTCTCTGGAAGTCTATCTACAATTACTGCATTAACACGTTTTTTCTCATTGCCCAACCTGACAGTTACATAAACAGTGTCATACAATTGAGACCTTTTATCCGAGAGAAAACCAGATAATTTCAGAGTTGTAGGATCTCCTATCTGTACTTTCATACCATCAAGACATTTACGTTTTATGAAAGTACGCTGGGATCCCTGGTCTAATAACGCATTTACATTTTTTTATTTATGCCTTTTATCATCAATTTTTACCTGTAACACAGGTAAGGCTACTTCAGCAAAACCATCATTATTAACATTAGCAGCAATTTTTACATTAGCTACTGTTGTGTCAGGATTGTCAACATTATCATTATTATCAACATTATCATATAGACCCTTACACATGACTATATGGTGTCTTCCTTTGTGACATTGATAACAGAAGTTTAATTTGGCATAACAATCCTTTACATTGTGATTACCTAAATATCTGATACATCTGTCAAGTTCCTCCAATCTTTCAACTTTATCATTCCATGAATTGTATGCATTGCAATTCTTAGAAAAATGAGTACCCTTGCAGAAGAGACAATCTCTCTTTTCTTTGACTGGTTTCTTATTAACTGGGCTACTCTTAGGAGGGTACTTATTCTTCTTACCTTGTGGAGAATCATTATTTCTGATTCTTGCTACTTGATATGCACCTATGCAACTCTTTTTAGGAAATGAATTTTGATTATTACCATTGGGATAATTTTTCCCTTTGTGAAACTTGACAGATACCTCAGAGTTATTATGTGTTGCATCTTTAAAATGAGTTAGTTGGCTGGTCTGCAACTGCACAATTAATTCTTGTAGACCTAGTCTTATTTCCTCCAGTCCAAAATAACCCTTGTGATATTTGTTCGAGGGTCATTCAATTATTTTACAGCTTAATTTATTCTGTACCATGGCACTCAATAACCAGTCTGATTCCTTAAGATTATATTTATTACTTAAAGTTTTGAGAGTGCTCTCCAGTTTAACTCTAAATTGCTGTAAACCTTTGTAAGTGTGATCTGGAGATTTTAAATTAACAATGATATTCACTAGATCCAACCTACTTTGTTCTATATTACCATAAGTGACCTTCAACAAGTCAACTGCTTCCTTGTAAGAGTCATCTACATTAGGAAAGGCTTGTATGAGTATGTGAGCATCTCCTCTTACCTGTCCTTTGAGGTAAAATAATTTAGTTACACAGGCTAGGTCACTCCTGTCATGCACAGCTGCTTTAAAAATTGACCAAAATTCCTCCCAATTTTCTCCAGGATTAAACACAGGCAAACATAATTCTGGGAGTTTTGGCAAAGACATATTATTTGTTGGAGCAGACTGACCAACTGCCTGGTTTACACATTTTAATTTATTCAAGGCCTGACTTTTACAAGAAAGAATCTTTTCTTCTAATTTATAATACTGATTAATCATAAGATCTACTTCAGTCTCATCTACACAGTTTACCTGGAGTTTACCTGGAGAGAGTTCCGGGGGTCAACGCCCCCGCGGCCCGGTCTGTGACCAGGCCTCTCTCCTTCATATTTATTGTAATATAATTTGTATGAGTCATATCTATTACCTAAAGCATCTAAATACAATTTTAAATCATCAGTATTCACAGTTTCTTGATTCATTAATTCCAAACATTTATTATACGTCTTGGTTACATGACCTTTTCTAGCTTGCAATGACGCTTTCTTTGCTCTATATTCCATGTTTGTCTTCTACATTAATTTCCTCATTTTCAGCCATGATGCAATGTATTAAATTCAACCCAATTAATAACACTGATTACAACTCACAACACTGACACAACCTACCTTTGAATAAATCCCAGCTACTTGAGCTCAGCAATTACATGTAAAAAATTATAATATAAATTTTAAATGTACATTAATACAAACAAACCTTTAGCCAGACTTGGCTTATCAAAATTAATATTATACAAATATAAATCCTTGCCAGAATTTGGCATAGCAAAATTAATATTATTCACAATATAATTAGCCACACTTTTCTTATCAATTACACATACACTGATATAAATCTTGGCCAGAATTGTCTTATCAAATTAATATTATACAAGTACATTAATATAAATCCTAGCCACTTTGGTTTTGCAAAATTATTATACACATTAATATAATCTTGTAGGAGTGAGGAAGAGCCAGTTGTGAGTGTGGGGGAAGTTCGTGAGGCAGTAGGTAAAATGAAAGGGGGTAAGGCAGCCGGGATTGATGGGATAAAGATAGAAATGTTAAAAGCAGGTGGGGATATAGTTTTGGAGTGGTTGGTGCAATTATTTAATAAATGTATGGAAGAGGGTAAGGTACCTAGGGATTGGCAGAGAGCATGCATAGTTCCTTTGTATAAAGGCAAAGGGGATAAAAGAGAGTGCAAAAATTATAGGGGGATAAGTCTGTTGAGTGTACCTGGTAAAGTGTATGGTAGAGTTATAATTGAAAGAATTAAGAGTAAGACGGAGAATAGGATAGCAGATGAACAAGGAGGCTTTAGGAAAGGTAGGGGGTGTGTGGACCAGGTGTTTACAGTGAAACATATAAGTGAACAGTATTTAGATAAGGCTAAAGAGGTCTTTGTGGCATTTATGGATTTGGAAAAGGCGTATGACAGGGTGGATAGGGGGGCAATGTGGCAGATGTTGCAAGTGTATGGTGTAGGAGGTAGGTTACTGAAAGCAGTGAAGAGTTTTTACGAGGATAGTGAGGCTCAAGTTAGAGTATGTAGGAAAGAGGGAAATTTTTTCCCAGTAAAAGTAGGCCTAAGACAAGGATGTGTGATGTCACCGTGGTTGTTTAATATATTTATAGATGGGGTTGTAAGAGAAGTAAATGCGAGGGTCTTGGCAAGAGGCGTGGAGTTAAAAGATAAAGAATCACACACAAAGTGGGAGTTGTCACAGCTGCTCTTTGCTGATGACACTGTGCTCTTGGGAGATTCTGAAGAGAAGCTGCAGAGATTGGTGGATGAATTTGGTAGGGTGTGCAAAAGAAGAAAATTAAAGGTGAATACAGGAAAGAGTAAGGTTATGAGGATAACACAAAGATTAGGTGATGAAAGATTGAATATCAGATTGGAGGGAGAGAGTATGGAGGAGGTGAACGTATTCAGATATTTGGGAGTGGACGTGTCAGCGGATGGGTCTATGAAAGATGAGGTGAATCATAGAATTGATGAGGGAAAAAGAGTGAGTGGTGCACTTAGGAGTCTGTGGAGACAAAGAACTTTGTCCTTGGAGGCAAAGAGGGGAATGTATGAGAGTATAGTTTTACCAATGCTCTTATATGGGTGTGAAGCGTGGGTGATGAATGTTGCAGCGAGGAGAAGGCTGGAGGCAGTGGAGATGTCATGTCTGAGGGCAATGTGTGGTGTGAATATAATGCAGAGAATTCGTAGTTTCGAAGTTAGGAGGAGGTGCGGGATTACCAAAACTGTTGTCCAGAGGGCTGAGGAAGGGTTGTTGAGGTGGTTCGGACATGTAGAGAGAATGGAGCGAAACAGAATGACTTCAAGAGTGTATCAGTCTGTAGTGGAAGGAAGGCGGGGTAGGGGTCGGCCTAGGAAGGGTTGGAGGGAGGGGGTAAAGGAGGTTTTGTGTGCGAGGGGCTTGGACTTCCAGCAGGCATGCGTGAGCGTGTTTGATAGGAGTGAATGGAGACAAATGGTTTTTAATACTTGACGTGCTGTTGGAGTGTGAGCAAAGTAACATTTATGAAGGGATTCAGGGAAACCGGCAGGCCGGACTTGAGTCCTGGAGATGGGAAGTACAGTGCCTACACTCTGAAGGAGGGGTGTTAATGTTGCAGTTTAAAAACTGTAGTGTAAAGCACCCTTCTGGCAAGACAGTGATGGAGTGAATGATGGTGAAAGTTTTTCTTTTTCGGGCCACCCTGCCTTGGTGGGAATCGGCCAGTGTGATAATAATAATATAATTAGCTACACTTGGCTTATCAATTACACATACACTTATACACATTAATATAATCTTTAGCCACACTTGACTTATACAAATTAATATTGTAATAATTATAATCCACTACACATTAAGTAAATTTAATATTATACACATTAATATAATCTTTAGCCACCCTTGAGCTTAGCTTATCAAAATTAATATTGTAATAATTATAATCCACTACACATTAAGAAAATTTGTGAACTTAACATCCACCTCCTTCTGTCATTTCATATATAATTATTAAGTAATTAACTAATTAATGACATCACTAATTACCTCCGGTTCAAGAAGGGCCAACAGGCAAATTAAATATGGAAAATTGCATTTATCTGAATGTAACTAATTATGTACATAACAGAAAATGATAACAAAGATAATTATTATTTATCAGAGTTACATAGACAAGTAGGAATTTGGGACACCTAGGTCGCAAAAATGTCCCCCTTCGATACCTACCACTGTCATATCCACAAGTTGCTCTGGACCTATTAATTAAATGAAATATACATACACCAGGAATACTGGTAAATATATAAATTTGTGGACTGTATATTAAAAATAATAAATGGTTATATATATACACAATTACATAACAGAAGAAAAATATATCTTAATATCACTCACCAATTTGACTGGAGATTAATGTGTATCATACTCAGAAAACCTAACTCTAATTAAATCTATGAAAATAATGCTGGCCAGAATTACACACAAATCTAGAGAGCTTATCTGAGGTTCCTGGAGCTGTCTTGTCCAGTCGTCTGATATCTCAAGTTATGCAGGAATGCACATCCACCAATTTCGCCTCCTATTTGAGAGGTGTCAACACAATTTTAACATCTAGAGCACGAAAAATTCTTCCCATTACACCAACGTTTGTACAAAATTCAAAACCAAGATGGCGAGTCTCGTCTGTGCAGACGCAGGCTTTCCGTTTTCTATGACATAAATATTATTAAATACAGTATGGCCATCTATTTACATATAAATACTGAATTTCTGGAAAATATATACAGTATTTTCCACACAGTTTAACATCAAGTTACGCCTAGATTTAACACTGTGTCTCCCAGCAGAGCATCAACTTAGACTCTTACCGAAGTTCACCATCTTTATATTTATTTGCACGTTTACCGTAATGGAGGTTCCGCGTGCTGAGACTCCCGTCCTAAATTGATCCGTGTCTCCTCAGGCGTCCCCGTGAAAGTTGTATATAAAACAAAATAACATGATATCCCATCACACATTCTCTGTTAAATTTATGATGCCGTCGGCAGTGCTTAAGGAAGAGTGGGAAAGAGAGAGAGGTAGGCTAGGTGGGAGGCGCCAGTGAAGTGTCCCAATAATAGAACACAAAATAATGAGCTTTGACAAGCCTTGTCATTGTGGTCTTGGGTGTTTTATCTTTTATTGTAGTTTTCCTGAGACCAGCCGCTAGTTAGTAGGCTGCAAGGAAGTATCTTCTTTCAGACGACTACCATGGCTCGGAACTTGGTTTCCCCAGGCCCTTTGTAACCATACCTTTGTAACCATACCTTTGTAACCATACCTTTGTAACCATACCTTTGCAACCATACCTTTGTAACCATACCTTTGTAACCATACCTTTGCAACCATACCTTTGTAACTTTACTTTTGTAACCATACCTTTCTGGGATTTCATTCGTATATTTCCGTGAAAACAGACCGGGAATAGGCGTTAGGAATTAAATTTATATCTTGGTCATAATCAGTGAGGTGTCTTAACAACGTTGATCTTCCTTTTTCTCTCATTCACTCACCTATTGACCTGGAAGAAACCTTTCGCAGTGGTTTAGCATCCCAGTGCAACTTTAATTTCTTCTTCGTCTTGACTCGGCGGCATCTTACGGTGTTGATCTACTGGTGTATAACCGGTCTGCCAGATTATTATTATTATAAAAAAGAAGCGCTAAACCTACTAGGTCTGCCAGAGGTTTGAATCCAACCAGTTCCGCAAGTTAGTTTTATATGCCTGCTTGATTTATTTATTCACGTCTTGCTATCTCTTTTGAGTTGGAAATATTAATTTTTAGGTTCTCCTGTCGGTTGTAGGGCCCATAAGTGCCTCTCTGTTTATCCAGGTATTACGAGCACTGGAGTAGCAGAGGTCTCCCATTCGGTGATGGCACTGGCGTAGCTAGGGTCCTTTATTCTTGCTGAGTCCCTAAGTTTGTTAGGAAGAATGTTTTATTAACTCGTTTGATGCTATGGAAGATGATAGGAAAGCTGGTAAGGCAACCTGGGAGGATTTGCGTACTCCCAGCCCCCCAAGCCTGACTGGAAATGAGGCTTTCAATCACTGTCTATCTTTAAGAGAAAGATTCAATACACTCTCTAGCATAGTCTTTAGAAGCTATTCATATTCCTTGAATTTCGGACTGCTGAAAGCTGGGGAGCATCTCAGGAGGTAGGTAAGCTTTGGGAAGGACAGGCACCTGGTGAGTAGGTAGAAGGCATCATGTGGATCAGTGTCTTTCATCCTGCCTACCCTCGCCCTGACGTCTGAGATTTTCTTTCCTAGGATCAAATCAATGGTATTGGGCCCAGGAGGAGCACCGAGAAGAGTGCTGTTGGCTGGGTCAATGGTTCGTGCTGCTGGTAAAACAGCACTAATATTCTGAATGATCTGTTGGTTGGTAGAAGCAATTACGCATTTGGTGGGGTTTAAAGATAGGCCCAGGTTCTCTCCCATGTCTGTAATTTTTCTGATGTCCTCTAGGAAAGATTCTTTAGTGCCAGCTAGGGTACCATCATCCAAGAAGCAGATATTGAGCTCACCAGAGAGCGCTTCTCTGATTTCCTTGATGACCAGACAGAAGAGAAAGGGGGCGAGAGGGTCCCCCTGTTGCACACCCTCACACGAGTTAATTTCATGGTCCCCAAACAATAGTTTAGAAGTCACACTATAACACGATTGTATGAAGGGATAGAGGGAAGGGAAGTGTCTTGAAACTGCTTGGAGAGCAGCATCCCTTCTGACTAATTTGAAAGCGTTGGTAAAGTCCAATTTAATCAAGGCTTTTTCATCTGACATGTTGTTGATGTATACTCGTGCTGCGTGGGCAGCTGCTTCACAGTCTTGTTGAACACCAAAACTGCGCTGAGTTGGTTTCAACATTGCGGCAGCCTCTTGACTCACTATTCTTACTGCAGCCTTGGCGACAGGGCGCCGAAGAGTGCTGCCCATTGCATTGGGCCTGATTTCTCCATCCTTTCTCCAGAGGGCACGTAGTGAACCAAAGAAGAGGGGTCTAATGGCCTCCGGGACACTGCCACCCAGGCACACATTGGATTGCTGGACTGAGTATTTGTTTCAAGTGTTGTGGCCTTAAACCAGTGAAACTCCCTGCTGAGCCCTGTGGAAATGGCAAAGCGGCTTTATACACATCAGCGTCCTGTAGAGTTAAATGATCTTCACCTGCTGCGATGTCAGGAAGGTCAGTGTTGGTATTAAGAGCTTTTGGGTGGATGCTTTTCCATGGTGGCCCGGTGGCCTGGTGGCTAAAGCTCCCGCTTCACACACGGAGGGCCCGGGTTCGATTCCCGGCGGGGTGGAAACATTTCGACACGTTTCCTTACACCTGTTGTCCTGTTCACCTAGCAGCAAATAGGTACCTGGGTGTTAGTCGACTGGTGTGGGTCGCATCCTGGGGGACAAGATTAAGGACCCCAATGGAAATAAGTTAGACAGTCCTCGATGACGCACTGACTTTCTTGGGTTATCCTGGGTGGCTAACCCTCCGGGGTTAAAAATCCGAACGAAATCTTATCTTATCTTATCTTATCTTCAGGATATATGTGGAGAAATTTTCTCCAGGATGGGGGTATCAGCCCCCTTCAGACCCTTTCAGCCCTGAGGGGCCCAGCCCTCTCAGAAGGGGCAAACATCGTTTACTGCTACAGCAAGTAATTGATCCCAGATGCAGTACGAGTATGTGACGTCGTCAAGCGACTACCGCTCCTTGCAAGAGTCCAGTATTGCAAAGTGTAGTTTAATAAGAGACAGTCCATCTCTTACCTTAGCAGGACAATTAAGGAAAATCCTGCCCCCACTTTATTACCATGGTAAAGATATTGTACATTGTTGTCTATGCTTAACCCACAGGACCACCCAATCCTACTGGGTGGTCCTGTGGGTTAAGGCGTCATGTGGTTCTAGCTCAGCATGAGGCAGGCCAGTACAACATGTTTTCCAGTCCTTCTCTAATGCAGTGTTGTTACTGATCAAATACCACTCGTTCGTCGTTACAATAATATATACGTATATATATATATATATATATATATATATAGATATATATATATATATATATATATATATATATATATATACATATATATATATATATATATAAGTATATATATACATATATATATATATAAGTATATACATATATATATATATATATAAGTATATATATATATATATATATATATATAAGTATATATATACATATATATATAAGTATATATATACATATATATAAGTATATATATACATATATATATATATAAGTATATATATACATATATAAATATATAAGTATATATATACATATATATATATGTATATATATATATATATATATATATATATATATATATATATATATATATATATATATATATTTTATTATTAACACACTAGCCGATTCCCACCAATGTAGGGTAGCCCGAAAAAGAAAAACTTTCACCATCATTCTCTCCATCACTGTCTTGCCAGAAGGGTGCTTTACACCACAGTTTTTAAACTGCAACATTAACACCCCTCCTTCAGAGTGCAGGCACTGTACTTCCCATCTCCAGGACTCAAGTCCGGCCTGCCGGTTTCCCTGAATCCCTTCACAAATGTTACTTTGCTCACATTCCAACAGCACGTCAAGTATTAAAAACCATTTGTCTCCATTCACTCCTATCAAACACGCTCCTGCATGCCCGCTGGAAGTCCAAGCCCCTCGCACACAAAACCTCCTTTACCCCCTCCCTCCAACCTTTCCTAGGCCGACCCCTACCCCGCCTTCCTTCCACTACAGACTGATACACTCTTGAAGTCATTCTGTTTCGCTCCATTCTCTCTTCATGTCCGAACCACCTCAACAACCCTTCCTCAGCCCTCTGGACAACAGTTTTGGCAATCCAGCACCTCCTCCTAACTTCCAAACTACGAATTCTCTGCATTATATTCACATCACACATTGATAAATTAGACACATGTGCAACTCTTGGGTATCTTTATTGAGGAAACGTTTCGCCACACAGTGGCTTCATCAGTCCATACGTAGGAGAAACTTGAAGAATAGGAGGAGAATGAGGTAATCAGTCCCTCAACCTTGAGTCGATGTGTTCAGTCCATCAATCTTGAATAGAATACGGCATATGAGCGGATAAGCAGCTTATAAACCGTATGGCAGGAGAGGTGCAGCAGTCATAGGTGGTGTCACATTTGTTCAATGTGGAAGTAGGTCGTGCCCAAGAATTAGGCAAGCGAAGAATTCCTAAGTATTAAGATCCCAAGAAGTTGCAGTGTCTGACAGGTTTGTAGATGAATGGTTCAGAGAACCGACATGTTGATAAATTAGACACATGTGCATCTCTTGGGTATCTTTATTGAGGAAACGTTTCGCCACACAGTGGCTTCATCAGTCCATACGCAGGAGAAACTTAAAGAACAGGAGGAGAATGAGGTAATCAGTCCCTCAGTTGCACATGTATCTAATTTATCAACATGTCGGTTCTCTGAACCATTCATCTACAAACCTGTCAGACACTGCAACTTCTTGGGATCTTAATACTTAGGAATTCTTCGCTTGCCTAATTCTTGGGCACGACCTACTTCCACAATGAACAAATGTGATACCACCTATGACTGCTGCACCTCTCCTGCCTACGGTTTATAAGCTGCTTCTCCGCTCATATGCCGTATTCTATTCAAGATTGATGGACTGAACACATCGACTCAAGGTTCAGGGACTGATTACCTCATTCTCCTCCTGTTCTTCAAGTTTCTCCTACGTATGGACTGATGAAGCCACTGTGTGGCGAAACGTTTCCTCAATAAAGATACCCAAGAGTTGCACATGTGTCTAATTTATCAACATGTCGGTTCTCTGAACCATTCATCTACAAACATCACACATTGCCCTCAGACATGACATCTCCACTGCTTCCAGCCTTCTCGCTGCAACATTCATCACCCATGCGTCACACACATATAAGAGCGTTGGTAAAACTATACTCTCATACATTCCCCTCTTTGCCTCCAAGGACAAAGTTCTTTGTCTTCACAGACTCCTAAGTGCACCACTCACCCTTTTCCCCTCATCAGTTCTATGATTCACCTCATCTTTCATAGACCCATCCGCTGACACGTCCACTCCCAAATATCTGAATACATTCACCTCCTCCATACTCTCTCCCTCCAGTCTGATATCCAATCTTTCATCACCTAATCTTTTTGTTACCCTCATAACCTTACTCTTTCCTGTATTCACTTTTAATTTTCTTCTTTTGCATACCCTACCAAATTCTTCCACCAACCTCTGCAAT
This sequence comes from Cherax quadricarinatus, assembly GCF_038502225.1. Classification (NCBI taxonomy): domain Eukaryota; kingdom Metazoa; phylum Arthropoda; class Malacostraca; order Decapoda; family Parastacidae; genus Cherax; species Cherax quadricarinatus. Next base: position 49,426,639 of record NC_091297.1, read on the forward strand.
TTCTCTTCAGAATCACCCAAGAGCACAGTGTCATCAGCAAAGATCAGTTGTGACAACTCCCACTTTATGTGTGATTTTTTATCTTTTAACCCCGCACCTCTTGCCAAGACCCTCGCATTTACTTCTCTTGCAACCCCATCTATAAATATATTGAACAACCACGGTGACATCACATATCCTTGTCTAAGGCCTACTTTTACTGGGAAATAATCTCCCTCTTTCCTACATACTCTAACTTGAGCCTCACTGTCCTCGTAAAAACTCTTCACTGCTTTCAGTAACCTACCTCCTACACCATACACCTGCAACATCTGCCACATTGCCCCCCCTATCCACCCTGTCATACGCCTTTTCCAAATCCATAAATAAATAAATAAATAAATAAATAAATATATATATATATATATATATATATATATATATATATATATATATATATATATATATATATATATATATATATATATATATATATATATTAGACATCAGACTGGAGGAAGTTTGGAGGAATAGAATTAATTTAGATACTTGAGAGTGGTGGCGTCCACACGTGAGTCTACATAATGCAGTACTTGGTGAATCATAAAATAAATGAAGAAAGAATAGAAAGTTGTGCTGATTCGTCTGCCGAGATAAAGAAAATTATCTTTGAAGTCAAAAAGTGAAATGCTTCAGATATTAGATTTTGCTGTTGCAAGCAAATTTAGGTAATTTGCTTAATATGTTCGATATCTTATTTTCAGTAATAAGATATCTTGACATATCATATAGGTTATTATATTATCTCAATATTTCTCAGTATGTGAACAATTAAACACCTAGTGTTCAAGGTAGTGACCATAATGTTGGCCACAAACTTTGCATTTGGTGTTATCATCTGTATGTCTCCCAGACTGCCAGAAGCACTTGTAACTAAGCCTAAGTCTGGTTACTGCAACATCAATCAGTCCATAAATGTACTTATCTATGTTCACGTTATCATAGTAGGTTTTAGATCTACTCAGGTTTCTTACTGCATTCCTATTACATTCAGTTTTGTTATTTACTTCCCTGCACAAATCATTCCTAATGCTAGACACAGACTAACTTATAATCTTTATCATGAACGAGTAATCCAATTTGTGAGGAAATCCATAACGGTTGTTCATTAATTCATTCGTCCCTTTTTTTTTTCTAAGTGGATTTTCATTATGCGAGTCAAAATACTTCAGTAATGGCATAAAATCAGTAAACTATGGAGATGGCAACAAAAACAGATGCAGCCCTGCCAGTAAAGTCATGATTAGATCCATCATCAATATTTTAGCTCATAAAATTAGTCAATTTCAACCTTCCTTCAGAAACGCTCTGGGGATTTTCATGCCTGGATGTTTCGGAGCACTTATTTATGAGGTCACTTTTTTCAAGAAGAAAGGCATTAGCAACATTACCACACTCACACACACACACACACACACACACAGTCATGAAGATCGGGGAAGGGCACAGAAGACCGCAGAGTATAGGCTAGGTGGTCAAAGACTGCAAACCTCACTCAAGGAGAAAGATCTTGGGATGAGTATAACACCGAGCACGTCTCCAGAAGCACACATCAACCAGATAACTGCTGCAGCATATGGGCGCCTGGCAAACCTGAGAATAGCGTTCCGATACTTTAGTAAAGAATCGTTCAAGACACTGTACACTGTGTACGTCAGGCCCATACTGGAGTATGCAGCACCAGTTTGGAACCCACACCTTATCAAGCACGTCAGAAATTAGAGAAAGTGCAAAGGTTTGCAACAAGGCTAGTTCCAGAGCTAAGGGGAATGTCCCACTAAGCAGGGTTAAGGGAAATCGGCCTGACGACACTGGAGGACAGGAACGTTAAGGTAGACATGATAATGACAAACATAATACTGCGAGGAATAGATAAGGTGGACAGAGACAGGATGTTCCAGAGATGGGACATAAAAACAAGGGATCACAGTTGGAAGCTGAAGACTCCTATGTGTCAAAGGGATGTTAGGAAGTATTTCTTCAGTCACAGAATTGTCAGGAAATGGAATAGTCTGGCAAGTGATGAAGTGGAGGCAGGAACCATACAATGTTTTAAGACGAGGTATGATAAAGCTCATGGAGCAGGGGGAGAGAGGACCTAGTAGCGGTCAGTGAAGAGGCGGGGCTAGGATCTGAGTCTCGACCCCAGCGACCACAAATAAGTGAGTACACGCACTAGCAGGGTGTCCTGAGAGGCAAGACGCCTGGCAGTCTTCCTGTGAAAGTGTTAAAGTGAATGAAAGTGAGGAATGTTGAACAGTGAACCACGGAACTGGGAAATATTTTCATTGTCCACTGAAAGTGTGGCTACCACTATCACCACCACTATCACCACCACTACCACTACCACCAGCACTACTACCACCACTACGACCACTACTACCCACTACTATACTACAGCCACCACCACCACAACCACTACCACAATCACTACCAAGACAACTACCACCACCACTACTATCACCACTACCACCACCTCTACTACCGCTACTATACTACATCCACCACTACCACCACCACTACTACCACAACTACTACCACTACTATACTACATCCACCACTACAACCACCACTACTACCACAACTACTACCACTACTATACTACATCCACCACTTCCACCACCACTGCTACCACTACTATACAAATACTATGCTGCAGCCACCACTACCACCACCACTACTACCACTACTTCCACTATTATACCAGTACCATCACTATCACCACTACTACAAAAATTACCACTACTACCACTACTACCACCACCATCACTACTGCTACTACCACTATTACCACAACTTGAAGCACCACGACTACCACCACTACCATAACTACCCCACCATTACAACTATCACCACCATTACAACTACCGCCACCACTACTACCACCACTCCCACAACTACCACCACCACAACAACTATCACCACAATTACAACTGCCACCACCACTACTACCACCACTACTTCCACTATTTCCATTGTTATAACAATACCATCACTATCACCACTACTACAAAAATTACCACCACTACCACTACTACCACCACCATCACTACTACTACTACCACTACTACCACTATTACCACAACTTGAAGCACCACGACTACCACCACTACAACAACTACCCCACCATTACAACTATCACCACCATTACAACTACCACCACCACTACTACCACAACTACCACAACTACCACCACCACAACAACTACCACCACAATTACAACTACCACCATCAATACTATCACCACAACCACCACCAACACCACTACCACCACCATCACAACTACCACCACCACCAGCAGCGGCAACAACAAAAACCAGGAAGTCAACCACCACTACCACCATTATAACCATCATTACCATCAATACAGGAATTCGACAGCTATCACCATCACCACCATCACAACCACCACTATCACCTCCACGGTCTTCTTTTACTAGCAATACCTCAGCCCCCCCCCCCCCCGGGGATCCTAACTTCGCTATTACAACTATTTATGACAGCGGTTGTTTATTTCTCCTGTTATTGCTATTACCTATTACTGTGACTCCCTGCCACTGTGTCTCCCTGCCACTGTGTCTCCCTGCCACTGTGTCTCCCTGCCACAGTGTCTCCCTGCCACTGTGTCTCCCTGCCACTGTGTCTCCCTGCCACTGTGTCTCCCTGCCACTGTGTCTCCCTGCCACTGTGTCTCCCTGCCACAGTGTCTCCCTGCCACTGTGTCTCCCTGCCACTGTGTCTCCCTGCCACTGTCTCCCTGCCACAGTGTCTCCCTGCCACTGTGTCTCCCTGCCACAGTGTCTCCCTGCCACTGTGTCTCCCTGCCACAGTGACTCCCTGCCACTGTGTCTCCCTGCCACTGTGTCTCCCTGCCACTGTGTCTCCCTGCCACTGTGTCTCCCTGCCACAGTGTCTCCCTGCCACTGTGTCTCCCTGCCACAGTGTCTCCCTGCCACTGTGTCTCCCTGCCACAGTGTCTCCCTGCCACTGTGTCTCCCTGCCACAGTGACTCCCTGCCACTGTGTCTCCCTGCCACTGTGTCTCCCTGCCACTGTGTCTCCCTGCCACTGTGTCTCCCTGCCACTGTGTCTCACTGCCACTGTGTCTCTCTGCCACTGTGTCTCCCTGCCACTGTGTCTCCCTGCCACTGTGTCTCCCTGCCACTGTGTCTCCCTGCCACTGTGTCTCCCTGCCACTGTGTCTCACTGCCACTGTGTCTCCCTGCCACTGTGTCTCCCTGCCACTGTGTCTCCCTGCCACTGTGTCTCCCTGCCACAGTGTCTCCCTGCCACTGTGTCTCCCTGCCACAGTGTCTCCCTGCCACTGTGTCTCCCTGCCACAGTGTCTCCCTGCCACTGTGTCTCCCTGCCACAGTGTCTCCCTGCCACTGTGTCTCCCTGCCACTGTGTCTCCCTGCCACTGTGTCTTCCTGCCACTGTGTCTCCCTGCCACTGTGTCTCACTGCCACTGTGTCTCCCTGCCACTATGTCTCCCTGCCACTGTGTCTCCCTGCCACTGTGTCTCCCTGCCACTGTGTCTCCCTGCCACTGTGTCTCCCTGCCACTGTGTCTCCCTGCCACTGTGTCTCCCTGCCACTGTGTCTCCCTGCAACTGTGTCTCCCTGCCACTGTGTCTCCCTGCCACTGTGTCTCACTGCCACTGTGTCTCTCTGCCACTGTGTCTCCCTGCCACTGTATCTCCCTGCCACTGTCTCCCTGCCACTGTGTCTCCCTGCCACTATGTCTCCCTGCCACTGTATCTCCCTGCTACTGTGTCTCTCTGCCACTGTATCTCCCTGCCACTGTCTCGCTACCACTGTGCCTCCCGGCCACTGTTTCTCCCAGCCACTGTGTCTCCCTGCCACTGTATCTCCCTGCCACTGTGTCTCTCTGCCACTGTCTCGCTACCACTGTGTCTCCCTGCCACTATTTCTCCTAGCCACTGTGTCTCCCTACCACTGTGTCTCCCTACCACTGTGTCTCCCTACCACTGTGTCTCTCTGCCACTGTTTCTATCAGCCACTGTGTCTCCCTACCACTGTGTCTCCCTACCACTGTGTCTCCCTACCACTGTGTCTCCCTGCCAATGTTTCTATCAGCCACTGTGTCTCCCTACCAATGTGTCTCCCTACCACTGTGTCTCCCTACCACTGTGTCTCCCTACCAATGTGTCTCCCTGCCACTGTTTCTATCAGCCACTGTGTCTCCCTACCAATGTGTCTCCCTACTACTGTGTCCCCTACTCTCCCTACCACTATGTCTCCCTACCAATGTGTCTCCCTGCCAATGTTTCTATCAGCCACTGTGTCTCCCTACCAATGTGTCTCCTTACCTCTTTGTCTCCCTACCACTGTGTCTCCCTGCCACTATTTCTCCCAGCCACTGTGTCTCCCTACCACTGCGTCTCCCTACCACTGTGTCTCCCTACCACTGTGTCTCCCTACCACTGTGTCTCCCTGCCACTATTTCTCCCTGCCACTATTTCTCCCTGCCACTGTGTCTCGCTACCACTGTTTCTCCCTGCCATTGTGTCTCCCTGCCGCTGTGTCTTCCTGCCACTGTGACTCCCTGCCACTGTGTCTTGCTACCGCTGTTTCTCCCAGCCACTATGTCTCCCTTCCACTGCGTCTCCCTACCACTATGTCTCCCTTCCACTGCGTCTCCCTACCACTGTGTCTCCCTACCACTGTGCCTACCTTCCACTGTGTCTCCATGCCAGTATTTCTCCCTGCCACTGTGTCTCGCTACCACTGTGTCTCCCTGCCACTATCTCCCTGCCACTGTCTCCCTGCCACTGTGTCTCGCTCTCACTGTGTCTCCCTGCTACTGTGTCTCCCTTCCACTGCGTCTCCCTGGCACTGTGTCTCCCTGCCACTGTGTCTCCCTGCCACTTTGTCTTCCTACCACTGTGTCTCCCTGCTGCTTTGTCTCCCTGCCACCGTGTCTCCCTGCCACTGTGTCTCCCAGCGACTGTCTCTCCCTGCCAGAGTGTCTCCCTGACACTGTGTCTCCCTACCATTGCGTCTCCCTGTCGCTGTGTCTCCCTGCCATTGCGTCTCTCTGCCACTGCGTCTCCCTGCCACTGTGTCTCCCTGCCACTGTGTCTCCCTGCCACTGTGTCTCCCTCCCACTGTGTCTCCCTCCCACTGTGTCTCCCTGCCACTGTGTCCCCCTGAAAATGCGTCTCTCTGCTTCTGCCTCTCCCTGCCTCTTCGTCTCCCTGCCACTGTGTCTCCCTACCACTATATCTCCCTGTCACTTTGTCACCCTACAACTACGTCTCCCTGCCGCTGGGCCTCCCTGCTGCTCTGCATCCCTGCCACTGCCTCCCTGCCACTGTTTCTCCCTGCCACTGTCTCGCTATCACTGTGTCTCCCTGCTACTGTGTCTCCCTTCCACTGTATCTCCCTGCCGTTGTGTCTCCCTGCCACTGTGTTTCCCTGCCACTGTTTCTCCCTGCCACCGTGTCTCCCTGCCGCTGTTTCTCCCTACCATTGCGCCTCCCTGCCGCTGTGTCTCCCTGCCACTGCGTCTCTCTGCTTCTGTGTCTCCCTGCCACTGTGTCTCCCTGCCACTGCGTCTCCCTGCTTCTGTGTTTCCATGCCACTTGGTCTCGCTGCCACTGCGTCTCCCTGCCACTATGTCTCCCTGCCACTGTGTCCTCCAACCGCTGCGTCTCCCTGCCACTGTGTCTACCTGCCACTGTCTAACTGCCACTCTCTCTCTACCACTGTGCCTCTCTGCCTCTGTGCCCCCCTGAAGATGCGTGTCTCTGCCCCTGCGTCTCCCTGCCACTGCGTCTCCCTCCCACTGCCTCTCTCTGCCAAAGCATCTCCCTTCCACTGTGTCTCCCTCCCACTGCCTCTCACTGCCACTGCCTCTCCCTGCCACTGTGTCTCCCTGCTAGTGTGTCTCCCTGCCACTGTGTCTCCCTGCGACTGTTTCTCCCTGCAACTGTGTCTCCCTGCCTCTGCGTCTCCCTGCTACTGATTCTCGCTGAAACTGCGCCTCCCTGCAGCTGTGTCTCCCTGCTACTGTGTCTCAATGCCACTGTGCCTCCCTCCCACTGTGTCTCCCTGCCACTGTGTCTCACGGCCACTGTGTCTCCTTGCCACTGTGTCACCCTACCACTGTGTCTCCCAGCCACTGCGTCTCCCTCCCGCTGCGTATCCCTGCCGCCGTGTCTCCCTGCCACTGCGTCTCCCTGCCGTTCTATCTCCCTGATGCTTTGTTTCCCTGCCACTATGTTTCCCTGCCACTGTCTCCTTGCTACTGTGTCTCCCTGCCACTGTGTCTCCCTGCCGCTGCGTCTCCCTCCTCACTGGTTCTCCCTGTCACTGCCTCTCTCTTCCGCTGCGTCTCCCTGCCACTGCGTCTCCCTGCCTCTGTGTCTCCCTGACACTGTGTCTCCCTGCCACTGTGTCTCCCTGTCAGTGTCTCTCCCTGCCACTGTGCCTCAGTGCCACTGTGTCTCCCTGCCACTGTGTCTCCATGACACTGTGTCTCCCTGCCACTGTGTCTCCCTGCCACTGTATCTCCCTGCCACTGTGTTTCCCTGACACTGTGTCTCCCTGACACTGTGTCTCCCTGCCACTGTGTCTCCCTGACACTGTGTCTCCCTGCCACTGTGCCTCCCTGTCAGTGTCTCTCCCTGCCACTGTGCCTCCCTGCCACTGTGTCTCCCTGCCACTGTCTCCCTGCCACTGTGTCTCCCTGCCACTGTGTCTCCCTGCCGCTGTGCCTTCCTGCCTCTGTGTCTCCCTGCCACTGTGTCTCCCTGCCACTGTGTCTCCTTGCCACTGTGTCTCCCTGCCACTGTGTCTCCCTACTACTGTGTCTCCCTGCCACTGTGTCTCCCTGCCACTGTGTGCCCCTGCCACTGTGTCTCCCTGCCACTGTGTCTCCCTGCCACTGTATCTCCTTGCCACTGTGTCTCCCTGCCACTGTATCTCCCTGCCACTGTGTTTCCCTGCCACTGTGTCTCCCTGCCACTGTGTCTCCTTGCCACTGTCTCTCCCTGCCACTGTATCTCCCTGCCACGGTGTTTCCCTGCCACTGTGACACCCTGCCACTGTGTCTCCCTGCCACTGTATCTCCCTGCCACTGTGTCTCCCTGCCACTGTGTCTCCCTGCCACTATTTCTCCAAGCCACTGTGTCTCCCTACCACTGTGTCTCCCTACCACTGTGTCTCCCTACCACTGTGTTTCCCTACCACTGTGTCTCCTTACCACTGTTTCTATCAGCCACTGTGTCTCCCTACCACTGTGTCTCCCTACCACTGTGTCTCCCTACCACTGTGTCTCCCTGCCACTGTTTCTGTCAGCCACTGTGTCTCCCTACCACTGTGTCTCCCTACCAATGTGTCTCCCTACCATTATGTCTCCCTGCCACTGTATCTCCCTGCCACTGTGTCTCCCTGTCAGTGTGTCCCCCTGACACTGTCTCCCTGCCACTGTGTCTCCTTGCCACTGTATCTCGCTGCCACTCTGTCTCCCTTCTACTGTGTCTCCCTGCCACTGTGTCTCCCTGCCACTGTGTCTCCCTTCCACTGTGTCTCCCTGCCACTGTGTCTCCCTGCCACTGTATCTCCCTGCCACTGTGTCTCCCTGCCTCTGTATCTCCCTGGCACTGTGTTTCCCTGCCACTGTGACACCCTGCCACTCTGTCTCCCTGCCACTGTATCTCCCTGCCACTGTCTCCCTGCCACTGTGTCTCCCTGCCACTATGTCTCCCTGCCACTGTATCTCCCTTCCACTGTGTCTCTCTGCCACTGTCTCGCTACCACTGTGTCTCCCTACCACTGTGTCTACCTACCACTGTGTCTCCCTACCACTGTGTCTCCCTGCCACTATTTCTCCCTGCCACTGTGTCTCGCTACCACTGTGTCTCCCTGCCACTGTCTCCCTGCCACTTTGTCTCCCTTCCACTGCGTCTCCCTGGCACTGTGTCTCCCTGCCACTGTGTCTCCCTGCCACCGTGTCTCCCTGCCGCTGTCTCCCTGCCACTGTGTCTCCCAGCGACTGTTTCTCCCTGCCAGAGTGTCTCCCTGCCACTGTGTCTCACTGCCACTGTTTCTCCCTGCCACCGTGTCTCCCTGCCACTGTGTCTCCCTGCCACTGTGTCTCCCTGCCACTGTCTCGCTATCACTGTGTCTCCCTGCTACTGTGTCTCCCTGCCACTGTGTCTCACTGCCACTGTTTCTCCCTGCCACCGTGTCTCCCTGCCACTGTCTCTCCCTACCATTGCGTCTCCCTGCCGCTGTGTCTCCTGCCACTGTGTCTCCCTGCCACTGTGTTCACCTGCCACTGTTTCTCTCTGCCACCGTGTCTCCCTGCCACTGTCTCTCCCTACCATTGCGCCTCCCTGCCGCTGTGTCTCCCTGCCACTGTCTCTCCCTACCATTGCGCCTCCCTGCCACTGTGTCTCCCTGCCACTGTGTTCACCTGCCACTGTTTCTCTCTGCCACCGTGTCTCCCTGCCACTGTCTCTCCCTACCATTGCGCCTCCCTGCCGCTGTGTCTCCCTGCCACTGCGTCTCCCTGCTTCTGTGTCTCCATGCCACTTGGTCTCGCTGCCACTGCGTCTCCCTGCCACTGTGTCTCCCTACCACTGTGTCCTCCTACCGCTGCGTCTCCCTGCCACTGTGTCTACCTGCCACTGTCTAACTGCCACTCTCTCTCTACCACTGTGCCTCTCTGCCTCTGTGCCCCCCTGAAGATGCGTGTCTCTGCCCCTGCGTCTCCCTGCCACTGCGTCTCCCTCCCACTGCCTCTCTCTGCCAAAGCATCTCCCTTCCACTGTGTCTCCCTCCCACTGCCTCTCACTGCCACTGCCTCTCCCTGCCACTGTGTCTCCCTGCTAGTGTGTCTCCCTGCCACTGTGTCTCCCTGCGACTGTTTCTCCCTGCAACTGTGTCTCCCTGCCTCTGCGTCTCCCTGCTACTGATTCTCGCTGAAACTGCGCCTCCCTGCAGCTGTGTCTCCCTGCTACTGTGTCTCAATGCCACTGTGCCTCCCTCCCACTGTGTCTCCCTGCCACTGTGTCTCACGGCCACTGTGTCTCCTTGCCACTGTGTCACCCTACCACTGTGTCTCCCAGCCACTGCGTCTCCCTCCCGCTGCGTATCCCTGCCGCCGTGTCTCCCTGCCACTGCGTCTCCCTGCCGTTCTATCTCCCTGATGCTTTGTTTCCCTGCCACTATGTTTCCCTGCCACTGTCTCCTTGCTACTGTGTCTCCCTGCCACTGTGTCTCCCTGCCGCTGCGTCTCCCTCCTCACTGGTTCTCCCTGTCACTGCCTCTCTCTTCCGCTGCGTCTCCCTGCCACTGCGTCTCCCTGCCTCTGTGTCTCCCTGACACTGTGTCTCCCTGCCACTGTGTCTCCCTGTCAGTGTCTCTCCCTGCCACTGTGCCTCAGTGCCACTGTGTCTCCCTGCCACTGTGTCTCCATGACACTGTGTCTCCCTGCCACTGTGTCTCCCTGCCACTGTATCTCCCTGCCACTGTGTTTCCCTGACACTGTGTCTCCCTGACACTGTGTCTCCCTGCCACTGTGTCTCCCTGACACTGTGTCTCCCTGCCACTGTGCCTCCCTGTCAGTGTCTCTCCCTGCCACTGTGCCTCCCTGCCACTGTGTCTCCCTGCCACTGTCTCCCTGCCACTGTGTCTCCCTGCCACTGTGTCTCCCTGCCGCTGTGCCTTCCTGCCACTGTGTCTCCCTGCCACTGTGTCTCCCTGCCACTGTGTCTCCTTGCCACTGTGTCTCCCTGCCACTGTGTCTCCCTACTACTGTGTCTCCCTGCCACTGTGTCTCCCTGCCACTGTGTGCCCCTGCCACTGTGTCTCCCTGCCACTGTGTCTCCCTGCCACTGTATCTCCTTGCCACTGTGTCTCCCTGCCACTGTATCTCCCTGCCACTGTGTTTCCCTGCCACTGTGTCTCCCTGCCACTGTGTCTCCTTGCCACTGTCTCTCCCTGCCACTGTATCTCCCTGCCACGGTGTTTCCCTGCCACTGTGACACCCTGCCACTGTGTCTCCCTGCCACTGTATCTCCCTGCCACTGTGTCTCCCTGCCACTGTGTCTCCCTGCCACTATTTCTCCAAGCCACTGTGTCTCCCTACCACTGTGTCTCCCTACCACTGTGTCTCCCTACCACTGTGTTTCCCTACCACTGTGTCTCCTTACCACTGTTTCTATCAGCCACTGTGTCTCCCTACCACTGTGTCTCCCTACCACTGTGTCTCCCTGCCACTGTTTCTGTCAGCCACTGTGTCTCCCTACCACTGTGTCTCCCTACCAATGTGTCTCCCTACCATTATGTCTCCCTGCCACTGTATCTCCCTGCCACTGTGTCTCCCTGTCAGTGTGTCCCCCTGACACTGTCTCCCTGCCACTGTGTCTCCTTGCCACTGTATCTCGCTGCCACTCTGTCTCCCTTCTACTGTGTCTCCCTGCCACTGTGTCTCCCTGCCACTGTGTCTCCCTTCCACTGTGTCTCCCTGCCACTGTGTCTCCCTGCCACTGTATCTCCCTGCCACTGTGTCTCCCTGCCTCTGTATCTCCCTGGCACTGTGTTTCCCTGCCACTGTGACACCCTGCCACTCTGTCTCCCTGCCACTGTATCTCCCTGCCACTGTCTCCCTGCCACTGTGTCTCCCTGCCACTATGTCTCCCTGCCACTGTATCTCCCTTCCACTGTGTCTCTCTGCCACTGTCTCGCTACCACTGTGTCTCCCTACCACTGTGTCTACCTACCACTGTGTCTCCCTACCACTGTGTCTCCCTGCCACTATTTCTCCCTGCCACTGTGTCTCGCTACCACTGTGTCTCCCTGCCACTGTCTCCCTGCCACTTTGTCTCCCTTCCACTGCGTCTCCCTGGCACTGTGTCTCCCTGCCACTGTGTCTCCCTGCCACCGTGTCTCCCTGCCGCTGTCTCCCTGCCACTGTGTCTCCCAGCGACTGTTTCTCCCTGCCAGAGTGTCTCCCTGCCACTGTGTCTCACTGCCACTGTTTCTCCCTGCCACCGTGTCTCCCTGCCACTGTGTCTCCCTGCCACTGTGTCTCCCTGCCACTGTCTCGCTATCACTGTGTCTCCCTGCTACTGTGTCTCCCTGCCACTGTGTCTCACTGCCACTGTTTCTCCCTGCCACCGTGTCTCCCTGCCACTGTCTCTCCCTACCATTGCGTCTCCCTGCCGCTGTGTCTCCTGCCACTGTGTCTCCCTGCCACTGTGTTCACCTGCCACTGTTTCTCTCTGCCACCGTGTCTCCCTGCCACTGTCTCTCCCTACCATTGCGCCTCCCTGCCGCTGTGTCTCCCTGCCACTGTCTCTCCCTACCATTGCGCCTCCCTGCCACTGTGTCTCCCTGCCACTGTGTTCACCTGCCACTGTTTCTCTCTGCCACCGTGTCTCCCTGCCACTGTCTCTCCCTACCATTGCGCCTCCCTGCCGCTGTGTCTCCCTGCCACTGCGTCTCCCTGCTTCTGTGTCTCCATGCCACTTGGTCTCGCTGCCACTGCGTCTCCCTGCCACTGTGTCTCCCTACCACTGTGTCCTCCTACCGCTGCGTCTCCCTGCCACTGTGTCTACCTGCCACTGTCTAACTGCCACTCTCTCTCTACCACTGTGCCTCCCTGCCTCTGTGCCCCCCTGAAGATGCGTGTCTCTGCCCCTGCGTCTCCCTGCCACTGCGTCTCCCTCCCACTGCCTCTCTCTGCCAAAGCATCTCCCTTCCACTGTGTCTCCCTGCCACTGCCTCTCACTGCCACTGCCTCTCCCTGCCACTGTGTCTCCCTGCTAGTGTGTCTCCCTGCCACTGTGTCTCCCTGCGACTGTTTCTCCTGCCACTGTGTCTCCCTGCCTCTGCGTCTCCCTGCTACTGTGTCTCCCTGAAACTGCGCCTCCCTGCAGCTGTGTCTCCCTGCTACTGTGTCTCAATACCACTGTGCCTCCCTCCCACTGTGTCTCCCTGCCACTGTGTCTCACGGCCACTGTGTCTCCTTGCCACTGTGTCTCCCTACCACTGCGTCTCCCAGCCACTGCGTCTCCCTCCCGCTGCGTATCCCTGCCGCCGTGTCTCCCTGCCACTGCGTCTCCCTGCCGTTCTATCTCCCTGATGCTTTGTTTCCCTGCCACTTTGTTTCCCTGCCACTGTCTCCCTGCTACTGTGTCTCCCTGCCACTGTGTCTCCCTGCCGCGGCGTCTCCCTCCTCACTGGTTCTCCCTGTCACTGCCTCTCTCTTCCGCTGCGTCTCCCTGCCACTGCGTCTCCCTGCCTCTGTGTCTCCCTGACACTGTGTCTCCCTGCCACTGTGTCTCCCTGTCAGTGTCTCTCCCTGCCACTGTGCCTCCCTGCCACTGTGTCTCCCTGCCACTGTGTCTCCCTGACACTGTGTCTCCCTGCCACTGTGTCTCCCTGCCACTGTATCTCCCTGCCACTGTGTTTCCCTGACACTGTGTCTCCCTGACACTGTGTCTCCCTGCCACTGTGTCTCCCTGACACTGTGTCTCCCTGCCACCGTGCCTCCCTGTCAGTGTCTCTCCCTGCCACTGTGCCTCCCTGCCACTGTGTCTCCCTGCCACTGTCTCCCTGCCACTGTGTCTCCCTGCCACTGTGTCTCCCTGCCGCTGTGCCTTCCTGCCACTGTGTCTCCCTGCCACTGTGTCTCCCTGCCACTGTGTCTCACGGCCACTGTGTCTCCTTGCCACTGTGTCACCCTACCACTGCGTCTCCCAGCCACTGCGTCTCCCTCCCGCTGCGTATCCCTGCCGCCGTGTCTCCCTGCCACTGCGTCTCCCTGCCGTTCTATCTCGCTGATGCTTTGTTTCCCTGCCACTTTGTTTCCCTGCCACTGTCTCCCTGCTACTGTGTCTCCCTGCCACTGTGTCTCCCTGCCGCTGCGTCTCACTGCCGCTGCGTCTCACTGCCGCTGCGTCTCCCTCCTCACTGGCTCTCCCTGTCACTGCCTCTCTCTTCCGCTGCGTCTCCCTGCCACTGCGTCTCCCTGCTATTGCGTCTCCCTGCCGCTGTGTCTCCCTGACACTGTCTACTTGCCATTTTGTCTCCCTGCCACTGTGTCTCAATGCCGCTGTGTCTCCCTGCCACTGTGTCTTCCTGCCGCTGTCTCCCTGCCACTGTGTCTCCCTGCCAGTGCGTCTCCCTGCCAGTGCTTCTCCCTGCCAGTGCGTCTCCCTGCCGCTGCGTCTCCATGCCGCTGCGCCTCCATGCTGCTGCGTCTCCCTGCAGCCGTGCGTCCCTGCAGCTGCGTTTCCCTGCCGGTGCGTCTCCCTGTCACTTCATCTCCCAGCCGCTGTCTCTCCCTGCCGCTGCGTCTCCCTGCCACTGTGCCTCCCTGCCACTGTTTCTCCCTGTCAGTGTGTCTCCCTGCCACTGTGTCTCCCTGCCACTGTGTCTCCTTGCCACTGTCTACCTGCCACTGTGTCTTCCTGCCACTGTGTCTTCCTGCAGCTGCGTCTCCGTGCCGCTGCGTGTCCCTGCCGCTACGTCTCTTTGCCGCTGCGTCTCCGTGCCGCTACGTCTGCCTGCCGCTGCGTCACACTACCGCTTCGTCTCCCTGCCGCTGCGACTCTCTGCCGCTGCGTCTCCCTGCCGCTGCGTCTCCTTGCCGCTGCGCCTCCCTGCCGCTGTGTCTCCCTACCGCTGCGTCTTCCTGCCGCTGCGTCTCCCTGCAGCTGCGTCTCCGTGCAGCTGCGTGTCCCTGTCGCTGCGTCTAACTGCCGCTGCGTCTCCCTGCCGCTGCGTCTCCCTGCAGCTGCGTATCCGTGCGGCTACGTGTCCCTGCCGCAGCGTCACCCTGCCACTGAGTCTCCCTGTCGCTGTGCCACCCTACCGCTGCGTCTCTCTGCCATTGGGACACCCTGCCACTGCGTCTCCCAGCCGCTGCGTCTTCCTGCCGCTGCGACTCCCAGCCGCTGCATCTCCCTACCGCTGCGTCTCCCTGCCGCTGCGTCTCCCTGCCGCTGCGCCTCCCTGCCGCTGCGTCTCCATGCCGCTTCGTCTCCCTGCTGCTGCGTCTCCCTGCCGCTGCGTCTCCCTGCCATTAGCAAGGAAGATAGCACTGTGTATGTCATTAGCAAGGAAGATAGCACTGTGTATGTCATTATCAAGGTTCACAGCACTCCCTCTGAGTAGGTCGTCAACCCAGAGCACATAGCTCCTTTAGCGCTTAGTTTAAGTAATCCCTAGAGATTGTTTCTCGAAAATAACTAAATAGGTTGCCTTTCCATACAAGATTGTTAATAATGATAAATTATTTGTGGTGTGTTTATTTAATAATTTATAGCAACTTAAACATAGAATTATGTTGTTTTTTGTGAAGTGTCACTAGGGTCACATAACAGCCCCGAGAGTATGCGATTTTATTTTTAACCTGATTACTAGATATGAAAAGGGACTTAATATACGTATTAAATAAAGATCTGAAATAAGCGTCAAAAGTCATTATTTCCCTTTTGTTACGACATAAGTCCAGTAGTTGTAACAATCGGGAGATCTGTCCGGGAGCAGTGGAACCTGAGGTATTCAATCTATATTAAATTAAGCCTTCTTCCGGGAGTTTGATCTATACTCCACCCAATAAATGGGCACCCTGCGTCCGGGAACCTGATCCAAGGAAAAAGATCGATGCACTATATTACCACAAAAATGGAAGTTCCTTCTTTCTGTTTAAAGTAGATGACCTAAAAAAATTAAAGTATGGCAATCTGGAAAGAGAACTCTCTAGATCGGGACGTTGGTAACTTGAGTGTTAACACTCACTCTAACATGATGGCTACTGATGTTTGGCTCTCACCACTCACCCAGAAGAGAAGCAATCACGTGGTATAAGGAACTATGTTGAGTATGTCTCTACCTTCTCCTCACCATTGCTATGGTTTTGGCGACACCATTACTGGGCAGAGTGAAAAGATTAATTTTGGCAGGTTCTTGGTGTCTGCCTATACGTTTGGAGCTCCGAAGATTGGATTGATTGTCTCCTCAAGTGTCGGAGCTGCCAAGAGCATCCACACAACAGGAGCTAGCAGGGTTGGTGCTGCTGTTTGCACCTCTAGTGAGACCAAGAATTTCAGTCATTTTCGGTGAGTCACTGCTGTCCTGGGACAAAGCACATCGTCGTAGTTGGTATATTGAAGGGATACAAGATAAGTGATAACATTTAGGAACAGAACCTACTCTCTAGTTCCTTTATGTCTGCTGCAGGTTAATATAGGCCTCATTAATCTGTCCTGCAGCCTTGTTGGCATTGTTGGTTCAGCTACTGCTCTAGCAGATGCTTCTAGTGCCTCTGTGTGCGATTTCTGTATATAGAAATCTTTGTACTGCTGTTGGTCTCATTGGTCTTATTATCGACTTGCAGACGTGAAGACTAGGATGAGAAACAAGACTTGTATTTGTTAAGCTTTTATGGAAACAGTGTGGCGTGAGATTATTACCACTGGCCCTACGTGATGAGTAATGATTATTAGTGAGATGTTAGTCACTGCCGACGCCCTCAGTCACAGGTGACACAACAGAGAATTCTTCAACGAAATTTGCCTACAGGAGTAGTAAAGGAATGGTCAAACTATTGTCACTTGAAGAGACATTAACAGTTCTCTTGACAGGATGTTCACGTCAGAGAAGTCCCTGCCTGATTCGGACTTGTCAGAGGCATTTATGGCAAGCGACATGTGTGTTCTCGTATTGTTTGACTCGTGTGAGTCAGAGACTGTCTTCCTGTCTGTTAGTGAGCCGTTGCTTCAGCAACTTGTGTTGTTGCTCAGCTGAGAGGAGGCACAGAGGAGCGGCTCGTCGGAGCCCCAAGACATGCTTTGAAAACCAGTTTTCTCGCCGCATTGTCTCGTGCTGCGGCATCTTTTCTTCTGAGTGTCTCGCTCAGAACTTCTTTCATCGCCTGGAAGAGGTCGTTTTGAAGGGGGATTACCAACAGACCCCTGGCAGTCTTCAAGCTGGCACTAGACAAGCACCTAAAGTCAGTTCCTGATCAGCCGGGCTGTGGCTCGTACGTTGGTTTGCGTGCAGCCAGCAGCAACAGCCTGGTTGATCAGGCGCTGATCCACCAGGAGGCCTGGTCACAGACCGGGCCGCGGGGGCGTTGACCCCCGAAACTCTCTCCAGGTAAACTCCAGGTAAACACGCGTCCAGCAGAGGGACATGAGAGTAGAGACGCGACAAACACTTCAGGAAGCTCTTCGTATTCTCTTCAAGACGTCGTTGTTCTTGGTGCCTGGGAAAGATTTCACTCCCAGCATTATTATTTCATGCACGCCTTCTGACACACTAGTCTGTTTAATAAGCTAGACCCTGAGCAGAAGCCTGCATACGCCTCCTGACATACTAGCCACTGTCGTGCAAGCTAGTCCCGGAGCAGAAGTCAGCATACACTTCTGACACACTAGCCTCTGTACCATAGGCTAGTCGCTGAGCAGGAGCCGACATACACTTCTGACATACTAACCTCTGTCATGCAAGTTAGTCCCTGAGCAGGAGTCAGCATACTCTCCTGACACGCTAACCTCTGTATCACAAGTTAGTCCCTGATCAGGAGTCAGCATACTCTCCTGACACACTAACCTCTGTATCACAAGTTAGTCCCTGAGCAGGAGTCTGCATACACTTCCAACATCACTAAACTGACCCTCTCCGATGATTTCTCCTATGCACACTTCAGCGCTACCGCTCGTCATCTTTGGTCTCCGGAGTAAAGAAGTTGCCCTCATCATTGACAATTTCTGCATAGTCTTCAGAGGCGTTACCGCCGCCTCTCTTGGCATCTCCTCCGGTTTTAGAGCTGTGTCGTGAGCTCCTGCTGCCGGACCCACTCACTTAGTGTTCCAGAGGGAAGTGCGACTGTTTCGTTAACTAGACAACATATCAGTCTATGAGGTTGGTAAAGGAACTAGGAGTTGGCGACGCTGAGACAGGTAACGCTCAGGGCTTCTGCCGTTCCCGCTGGTATCTACATTGTGGTAGATAGCACCAATGTTTAGTTCAACTTGGTAGGCAAAGTTTTATCACTTTAGGTATTTCTTGCTCTAAATTGAGTTTTCCTGCAATCTTTATTTTGTTTAATTTTGTTAATTAATTAACAAGGTCTTACTGTGTATGTCATTAGCAAGGAAGATAACACTGTATGTCATGAAGAAGGTAATTAACACTGTACATCATTAGCAAAGAAACTTTGTCGTCTATTTGTCATTTCATGACCATAGACATGTTTTAACCTACGAAGTTTTGTGATGGCTTAAGTTTAGTTGCTTTATCTCTGTACAATTCAAGCATTTTGAATAAATCCAAGATGGCCACCTGTCATTATTTTCAAATTTTAACTTTTAAACCTACTTTTGTAGAAAAGGCCTTGTCATATCATTGTCACATCATATCACCCATCTGTTTCTTGACAAACAAACAACATCCCCCACCCATCTGATAGTTGACAACCAAACAAAGTTTTCACCCAGGGTGAAAACATTAGCTACGTTAAATCTTACCTTGGTGTAGATGTACCTTTCAATAAATCCACCATACCACAACTAATAAGAAATGCAAAGAAAAGCTAAATGCTGTTAAAGCTGTTGTTGACTACAACCCCAACTATGGCGCTAATGTGAGAATATCGAGAATGATGTACATAGCCTCTATTACATCTCCAGTTGAATGTGCTGCGCCCATGT
>NC_091297.1:49450373-49490373 GCF_038502225.1 Cherax quadricarinatus
TGTATTTATTACAACGATAGATGTTGGCGCACGCCGGTCATGTAGTTGTGATCCACAGTGAGATGATGACAGTCTGGTGGACCTAAATAAGAGGGTCGCCAGTGATGTATGGACGCTGAAGGAGACCATGACTGTGCTGGGATCATCCTCAAATCTTCCTCTTGTAAAGTCTTGGTCCTGGAAGTTTTTCCTCTTTTCGTTTACTGTTATTCTTTTCCTTCTCCTCCTCCACCTCACTCTCTTCCTCTTTTTCCTCCTTGCTTGATTAAGATCCCCACCTATCACATGCATTACAAACAGAAACGAGGCAATTTTCTATATCTAAATACCTGTGAAGTCAGTAATAATCTCTCTCTCTATCTCTCCCTCTCTCTCTCCCTCTCTCTCTCTCTCTCTCTCTCTCTCTCTCTCTCTCTCTCTCTCTCTCTCTCTCTCTCTCTCTCTCTCTCTCTCTCTCTCAGGAAACAATTAGTAGTGGGCGTTCCCCAACACTCAAGTGCTCGCACTTTCCAATCTGGTATTATCTCTGCACAATAGTGTAAATCAGCCAAATAACATGAGTGCTGTCACTGAGAATGTGGTGTATGCAGAGTCAGATCCAGTGTGTGATGACGGTATATAATATTCCAGCATATCAGTATGGACATCCAGCTTTGCTTCTATCTGTCCTCGAATGAGCTGTGTAGCCTGTGTCTGGCCTCGGATAAGCTATGTGGCTTGGGTTTAGCCTCGGATGAGCTCTGTGGGATGTGTATGGCCTCGAATGAGCTGTGTGGCTTGTGTCTGGCCTCCGATGACCTGTGTGGTATGTATCTGTTCTCGGAGGAGCTGTGTGGCTTGTATCTGTCCTCGGATGAGCTGTGTGGCTTGTGTCTGGCCTCGGATGAGTTGTGAGCCTTGTGTCTGGCCTCGGATGAGCTCTGAGGCTTGTATCTAGCCTCCGAGGAGCTGCGTGGCTTGTGTCTGGCCTCGGATGAGCTGTGCGGCTTGTATCTGGCCTCGGATGAGCTATGTGGCTTGTATCTGCCCTTGGATGTGCTGTGTGGCTTATATCTGGCCTGGGATGAGCTGTGTGGCTTGTGTCTGGCATCGGATAAGCTGTGTGGCTTGTGTCTGGCCTCGGATGAGCTGTGTGGCTTATATCTGGCCTGGGATGAGCTGTGTGGCTTGTATCTAGCCACGGATGAGCTGTGTGGCTTGTATTTAGCCTAGAATGAGCCGTGTAGCTTGTATCTAGCTTAGACTGAGCCATGTAGCTTGTACCTGGTCTAGAATGAACTGTGTGGCTTATATCTGGCCTCGGATAGGATGCGTGGCTTGTATCTGGCCTCGGATGAGCTGTGTGGCTTATATCTGGCCTCAGATGAGCAGTGTGGCTTGTGTCTGGCCTCGGATGAGCTGTGTGGCTTGTGTCTGCCCTCGGATGATCTGTGTGGCTTATGTCTGGCCTTGGATGAGCTGTGTGGCTTTTGTCTGGCCTGGGATGAGCTGTGTGGCTTGTATCTGGCCTGGGATGAGCTGCATGGATGGTATCTGCCGGGGATGAGCTATGTGGCTTGTATCTGGCTTGGGATGAGCTGTGTGGCTTTTATCTGGCCTGGGATGAGCTGTGTGGTTTGTATCTGGCCTCGAATGAGCTCTGTAGCTTGTGTCTGGCCTCAGATAAACTGTGTGGTTTATATCTGGCCTGGGATGAGCTGTGTGACTTGTATCTGGCCTGGGATGAGCTGTGTGGCTTGCATCTGGGTTGGGATGAGCTGTGTGGCTTGTATCTCGCCTGGGATGAGCTGTGTGGCTTGTATCTGCCTGGGATGAGCTGTGTGGCTTGTTTATGGCCTGGGATGAGCTGTGTGGCTTGTATCTGACCTCGGATGAGCTGTGTGGCTTGTGTATGGCATCGTATGAGCTGTGTGGCTTATGTCTGGCCTCGGATGAGCCGTGTGGCTTGTGTCTGGTCTCGGATGAGCTGTGTGGCTTTAATCTGGCCTGGAATGAGCTATGTGGCTTGTATCTGGCTTGGAATTAGATGTGTGGCTTGTCTGGCCTGGAATGAGCTGTGTGGCTTGTATCTGGGTTGGGATGAGCTGTGTGGCTTGTATTTGGCCTGGGATGAGCTGTGTGGCTTGTATCTGGCCTTGAATGAGCTGTGTGGCTTGTATCTGGCCTCCGATGAGCTGTGTGGCTTGTATCTGGCCTAGGATGAGCTGTGTGGCTTGCATTTGGCCTGGGAAGAGCTGTGTGGCTTGTATCTGGCCTCGAATGAGCTCTGTGGCTTGTGTCTGGCCTCAGATGAGCTGTGTGGTTTACATCTGGCCTGGGATGAGCTGTGTGGCTTGTATCTGGCCTCGAATAAGTTGTGTGGCTTGTATCCGGCCTGGGAGGAGCTGTGTGGCTTGTATCTGGCCAGGAATGAGCTGTGTGGCTTGTTTCTGGCCTGGGATGAGCTGTGCGGCTTGTATCTGGCCTCGGGAGAGCTGTGTGGCTTGTGTCTGGCCTCGGATGAGCTGTGTGGCTTGTGTCTGGACTGTATGAGCTGTGGGATTTGTGTTTGGAATCGGATGAGTTGTGTGGCTTGTGTCTGACCTAGGTATGTGCTGTGTGTCTTGTGTCTGGCCTCGTATGATCTGTGTCGCTTGTGTCTGGCCTCGAATGAGCTGTGTGGCTTGTGTCTGGCCTCGTATGATTTGTGTCGCTTGTGTCTGGCCTGGGATGAGCTGTGAGGCATGTGTCTTGCCTAGGATGAGCTGTGAGGCTTGTGTCTGGCCTGGGATGAGCTGTGAGGCTTTTGTCTCGCCTTGAATGAGCTGTGTAGCTTGTGTCTGGCCTGGGATGAACTGTGTGGCTTGTGTCTGGCCTGTGATGAGCTGTGAGGCTTGTGTCTGGCCTGGGATGAGCTGTGAGCGTTGTGTCTGACCTGGGATGAGCTGTGAGGCTTTTATCTGGCCTGTGATGAGCTATGAGGCTTGTGTCTGGCCTGGGATTAGCTGTGAGGCTTGTGTCTGGCCTGGGATGAGCTGTGAGGCTTTTGTCTGGCCTGGGATGAGCTGTGAGGCTTGTGTCTGGCCTGGGATGAGCTGTGAGGCTTGTGTCTGGCCTGGGATGAGCTGTGAGACTTATGTCTCGCCTGGGATGAGCTGTGAGGCTTGTGACTGGCCTGGGATGAGCTGTGAGGCTTGTGTCTGGCCTGGGATGAGCTGTGAGGCTTGTATCTGGCCTGGGATGAGCTGTAAGGCTTGTGTCTGGCCTGAGATTAGCTGTGAGACTTGTGTCTCGCCTGGGATGAGCTGTGAGGCTTGTGTCTGGCCTGGGATGAGCTGTGAGGCTTGTGTCTGGCCTGGGATGAGCTGTGATGCTTGTGTCTGGCCTGGGATGAGCTGTGAGGCTTGTGTCTGGCCTGGGATGAGCTGTGAGGCTTGTGTCTGGCCAGGGATGAGCTGTGAGGCTTGTGTCTGGCCTGGGATGAGCTGTGATGCTTGTGTCTGGCCTGGGATGAGCTGTGAGGCTTGTGTCTGGCCTGGGATGAGCTGTGAGGCTTGTGTCTGGCCAGGGATGAGCTGTGAGGCTTGTGTCTGGCCTGGGATGAGCTGTGATGCTTGTGTCTGGCCTGGGATGAGCTGTGAGGCTTGTGTCTGGCCTGGGATGAGCTGTGAGGCTTGTGTCTGGCCTGGGATGAGCTGTGAGGCTTGTGTCTGGGCTGGGATGAGCTGTGAGGCTTGTGTCTGTCCTGGGATGAGCTGTGAGGCTTGTGTCTCGGCTGGGATGAGCTGTGAGGCTTGTGTCTGGCCTGGGATGAGCTGTGAGGCTTGTGTCTGGCCTGGGATGAGCTGTGAGGCTTGTGTCTGTCCTGGGATGAGCTGTGATGCTTGTGTCTGTCCTGGGATGAGCTGTGAGGTTTGTGTCTGGGCTGGGATGAGCTGTGAGGCTTGTGTCTGGCCTGGGATGAGCTGTGAGGCTTGTGTCTGGGCTGGGATGAGCTGTGAGGCTTGTGTCTGGCCTGGGATGAGCTGTGAGGCTTGTGTCTGGCCTGGGATGAGCTGTGAGGCTTGTATCTGGCCTGGGATGAGCTGTGAGGCTTGTGTCTGGCCTGGGATGAGCTGTGAGGCTTGTGTCTGGCCTGGGATGAGCTGTGATGCTTGTGTCTGGCCTGGGATAAGCTGTGAGGCTTGTGTCTGTCCTGGGATGAGCTGTGATGCTTGTGTCTGTCCTGGGATGAGCTGTGAGGCTTGTGTCTGGCCTGGGATGAGCTGTGATGCTTGTGTCTGGCCTGGGATAAGCTGTGAGGCTTGTGTCTGTCCTGGGATGAGCTGTGATGCTTGTGTCTGTCCTGGGATGAGCTGTGAGGCTTGTGTCTGGCCTGGGATGAGCTGTGAGGCTTGTGTCTGGCCTGGGATTAGCTGTGAGGCTTGTGTCTGGCCTGGGATGAGGTGTGAGGCTTGTGTCTGGGCTGGGATGAGCTGTGAGGCTTGTGTCTGGGCTGGGATGAGCTGTGAGGCTTGTGTCGGTCCTGTGATGAGCTGTGAGGCTTGTGTCTGGGCTGGGATGAGCTGTGAGGCTTGTGTCTGACCTGGAATGAGCTGTGAGGCTTGTGTCTGGCCTGGGATGAGCTGTGAGGCTTGTGTCTGTCCTGGGATGAGCTGTGATGCTTGTGTCTGTCCTGGGATGAGCTGTGAGGCTTGTGTCTGGGCTGGGATGAGCTGTGAGGCTTGTGTCATGCCTGGGATGAGCTGTGAGGCTTGTGTCAGGGCTGGGATGAGCTGTGAGGCTTGTGTCTGGCCTGGGATGAGCTGTGAGGCTTGTGTCTGTCCTGGGATGAGCTGTGATGCTTGTGTCTGTCCTGGGATGAGCTGTGAGCCATGTGTCTGGGCTGGGATGAGCTGTGAGGCCTGTGTCTGGGCTGGGATGAGCTGCGATGCTTGTGTCTGGCCTGGCATGAGCTGTGAGGCTTGTATCTGGCCTGGGATGAGCTGTGAGGCTTGTGTCTGGCCTGGGATGAGCTGTGAGGCTTGTGTCTGGCCTGGGATGAGCTGTGATGCTTGTGTCTGGCCTTGGATGAGCTGTGAGGCTTGTGTCTGTCCTGGGATGAGCTGTGATGCTTGTGTCTGGCCTGGGATGAGCTGTGAGGCTTGTGTCTGGCCTGGGTTGAGCTGTGAGGCTTGTGTCTGGCCTGGGATGAGCTGTGAGGCTTGTGTCTGGCCTGGGATGAGCTGTGAGGCTTGTGTCTGGCCTGGGATGAGCTGTGAGGCTTGTGTCTGGCCTGGGATGAGCTGTGAAGCTTGTGTCTGGCCTGGGATGAGCTGTGAGGCTTGTGTCTGGCTTGGGATGAGCTGTGAGGCTTGTGTCTGGCCTGGGATGAGCTGTGAGGCTTGTGTCTGGCCTGGGATGAGCTGTGAGGCTTGTGTCTGGCCTGGGATGAGCTGTAAGGCTTGTGTCTGTCCTGTGATGAGCTGTGATGCTTGTGTCTGTCCTGGGATGAGCTGTGAGGCTTTTGTCTGGGCTGGGATGAGCTGTGAGGCTTGTGTCTGGGCTGGGTTGAACTGTGAGGCTTGTGTCTGGCCTGGGATGAGCTGTGAGGCTTGTGTCTGGCCTGGGATGAGCTGTGAGGCTTGTGTCTCTCCTGGGATGAGCTGTGATGCTTGTGTCAGTCCTGGGATGAGCTGTGAGGCTTGTGTCTGGCCTGGGATGAGCTGTGAGGCTTGTGTCTGGGCTGGGATGAGCTGTGAGGCTTGTGTCTGGCCTGGGATGAGCTGTGATGCTTGTGTCTGTCCTGGGATGAGCTGTGAGGCTTGTGTCTGGGCTGGGATGAGCTGTGAGGCTTGTGTCTGGCCTGGGATGAGCTGTGATGCTTGTGTCTGTCCTGGGATGAGCTGTGAGGCTTGTGTCTGGCCTGGGATGAGCTGTGATGCTTGTGTCTGTCCTGGGATGAGCTGTGAGGCTTGTGTCTGGGCTGGGATGAGCTGTGAGGCTTGTGTCTGGCCTGGGATGAGCTCTGATGCTTGTGTCTGTCCTGGGATGAGCTGTGATGCTTGTGTCTGTCCTGGGATGAGCTGTGAGGCTTGTGTCTGGCCTGGGATGAGCTGTGAGGCTTGTGTCTGTCCTGGGATGAGCTGTGAGGCTTGTGTCTGGCCTGGGATGAGCTGTGAGGCTTGTGTCTGTCCTGGGATGAGCTGTGAGGCTTGTGTCTGGCCTGGGATGAGCTGTGAGGCTTGTGTCTGTCCTGGGATGAGCTGTGAGGCTTGTGTCTGGCCTGGGATGAGCTGTGATGCTTGTGTCTGGCCTGGGATGAGCTGTGAGGCTTGTGTCTGGCCTGGGATGAGCTGTGAGGCTTGTGTCTGGCCTGGGATGAGCTGTGAGGCTTGTGTCTGTCCTGGGATGAGGTGTGAGGCTTGTGTCTGGCCTGGGATGAGCTGTGATGCTTGTGTCTGGCCTGGGATGAGCTGTGAGGCTTGTGTCTGGCCTGGGATGAGCTGTGAGGCTTGTGTCTGGCCTGGGATGAGCTGTGAGGCTTGTGTCTGGCCTGGGATGAGGTGTGAGGCATGTGTCTGGGCTATCACCACTATCTCAGTTATCACCACTATCTCAGCTATCACCACTATCTCAGCTATCACCACTATCTCAGCTATCACCACTATCTCAGCTATCACCACTATCTCAGTTATCACCACTATCTCAGCTATCACCACTATCTCAGCTATCACCACTATCTCAGCTATCACCACTATCTCAGCTATCACCACTATCTCAGTTATCACCACTATCTCAGTTATCACCACTATCTCAGCTATCACCACTATCTCAGCTATCACCACTATCTCAGCTATCACCACTATCTCAGCTATCACCACTATCTCAGCTATCACCACTATCTCAGCTATCACCACTATCTCAGTTATCACCACTATCTCAGCTATCACCACTATCTCAGCTATCACCACTATCTCAGCTATCACCACTATCTCAGCTATCACCACTATCTCAGTTATCACCACTATCTCAGTTATCACCACTATCTCAGCTATCACCACTATCTCAGCTATCACAACTATCTCAGCTATCACCACTATCTCAGCTATCACCACTATCTCAGCTATCACCACTATCTCAGCTATCACCACTATCTCAGCTATCACCACTATCTCAGGTATCACCACTATCTCAGCTATCACCACTATCTCAGCTATCACCACTATCTCAGTTATCACCACTATCTCAGCAATCA
Source organism: Cherax quadricarinatus (assembly GCF_038502225.1). Classification (NCBI taxonomy): domain Eukaryota; kingdom Metazoa; phylum Arthropoda; class Malacostraca; order Decapoda; family Parastacidae; genus Cherax; species Cherax quadricarinatus. The sequence continues at coordinate 49,457,590 of NC_091297.1, forward strand.
CCACTATCTCAGCTATCACCACTATCTCAGCTATCACCAGTATCTCAGCTATCACCAGTATCTCAGCTATCACCACTATCTCAGCTATCACCACTATCTCAACTGTCACCACTATGTCAGCTGTCACGATTATGGTAGCTATCACCACTACCTCAGCTATCACCACTATCTCAGCTTTCACCACTATTTCACCTATCTCCACTCTCTCAGCTATCACCTCCATCTCAGCTATCACCACTATCTCAGCTATCACCTCCATCTCAGCTATCACCACTATCTCAGCTATCGCCTCCATCTCAGCTATCACCACTATCTAAGCTATCACCGCCATCTCAGCTATCACCACTATCTCAGCTATCACTTCCATCTCAGCTATCACCACTATCTCAGCTATCACCACTATCTTAGCTATCACCACTATCTCAGCTATCACCTCCATCTCAGCTATCACCACTATCTCAGCTATCATTTCCATCTCAGCTATCACCACTATCTCAGCTATCACCAGTATCTCAACTATCACCACTATCTCAGCTATCACCTCCATCTCAGCTATCACCACTATCTCAGCTATCACTTCCATCCCAGCTATCACCACCATCTCAGCTATCACCACTATCTCAGCTATCACCACTATCTCAGCTATCACCACTATCTCAGGTATCACCACTATCTCAGCTATCAACACTATCTCAGCTATCACCTCCATCTCAGCTATCAACACTATCTCAGCTATCACCTCCATCTCAGCTATCACCACTATCTCAGCTATCACCACTATCTCAGCTATCACCACTATCTCAGCTATCACCTCCATCTCAGCTATCACCACTATCTCAGCTATCACTTCCATCTCAGCTATCACCACTATCTCAGCTATCACCAGTATCTCAGCTATCACCACTATCTCAGCTATCACCTCCATCTCAGCTATCACCACTATCTCAGCTATCACTTCCATCCCAGCTATCACCACCATCTCAGCTATCACCACTATCTCAGCTATCACCACTATCTCAGCTATCACCACTATCTCAGCTATCACCACTATCTCAGCTATCAACACTATCTCAGCTATCACCTCCATCTCAGCTATCAACACTATCTCAGCTATCACCTCCATCTCAGCTATCACCACTATCTCAGCTATCACCTCCATCTCAGCTATCAACACTATCTCAGCTATCACCTCCATCTCAGCTATCAACACTATCTCAGCTATCACCTCCATCTCAGCTATCACCACTATCTCAGCTATCACTTCCATCTCAGCTATCACCACTATCTCAGCTATCACCACTATCTCAGCTATCACCTCCATCTCAGCTATCACCACTATCTCAGCTATCACTTCCATCTCAGCTATCACCACTATCTCAGCTATCACCAGTATCTCAGCTATCACCACTATCTCAGCTATCACCACTATCTCAGCTATCACTTCCATCTCAGCTATCACCACTATCTCAGCTATCACCAGTATCTCAGCTATCACCACTATCTCAGCTATCACCTCCATCTCAGCTATCACCACTATCTCAGCTATCACCTCCATCTCAGCTATCACCACTATCTCAGCTACGCCTATCACTAACTTACCTATTTCTCTCCTGCTATAACCAAGACTCTTCCTCAGCTTCTCACATCCTCATGTGTTTACCTTGCGTCAGCTGTATCTTATTCTCAGTGTTTTTGTTTCTTAATAACAGCCCTCAATCGCTGATCTTCTCCTTGTTTTCTAATAATCCAGGAAGTACAAGGTGGTGTTCTGGTGCCACTCTTTTTTTCAGAGATGACAAACTTACCTGATAAAATTTAACACCGAAAAATTATTCTGGAGTATAAATAATTAATATGTTATATATGTACTGCTTAATTATTAATTTAGTGAAGGTAACAAGAAGGCCAGTCAAGGTAGTGAAATATAACATAAAGTAGTGGGGATACAGGGAGGTGAATGTAGTGGGGATACAGGGAGGTGAATGTAGTGGGGATACAGGGAGGTGAATGTAGTGAGGATACAGGGAGGTGAATGTAGTAGGGATACAGGGAGGTGAATGTAGTGAGGATACAGGGAGGTGAATGTAGTGGGGATACAGGGAGGTGAATGTAGTGAGGATACAGGGAGGTGAATGTAGTGGGGATACAGGGAGGTGAATGTAGTAGGGATACAGGGAGGTGAATGTAGTAGGGATACAGGGAGGTGAATGTAGTGAGGATACAGGGAGGTGAATGTAGTGGGGATACAGGGAGGTGAATGTAGTGAGGATACAGGGAGGTGAATGTAGTAGGGATACAGGGAGGTGAATGTAGTAGGGATACAGGGAGGTGAATGTAGTAGGGATACAGGGAGGTGAATGTAGTGGGGATACAAGGAGGTGAATGTAGTGGGGATACAGGGAGGTGAATGTAGTGAGGATACAGGGAGGTGAATGTAGTGGGGATACAGGGAGGTGAATGTAGTGAGGATACAAGGAGGTGAATGTAGTGGGGATACAGGGAGGTGAATGTAGTAGGGATACAGGGAGGTGAATGTAGTGGGGATACAGGGAGGTGAATGTAGTGAGGATACAGGGAGGTGAATGTAGTGGGGATACAGGGAGGTGAATGTAGTAGGGATACAGGGAGGTGAATGTAGTAGGGATACAGGGAGGTGAATGTAGTGAGGATACAGGGAGGTGAATGTAGTGGGGATACAGGGAGGTGAATGTAGTGAGGATACAGGGAGGTGAATGTAGTGGGGATACAGGGAGGTGAATGTAGTAGGGATACAGGGAGGTGAATGTAGTAGGGATACAGGGAGGTGAATGTAGTAGGGATACAGGGAGGTGAATGTAGTAGGGATACAGGGAGGTGAATGTAGTGGGGATACAAGGAGGTGAATGTAGTGGGGATACAGGGAGGTGAATGTAGTGGGGATACAGGGAGGTGAATGTAGTGGGGATACAGGGAGGTGAATGTAGTGGGAATACAGGGAGCCAAATGTAGTGAAGATAAAGGGAGCCAAATGTAGTGCAGATACAAAAAGCCAAATATAATGGAGATACAGGGAGTCAAATGTAGTGGAGATACAGGGAGCCAAATGTAGTAGGGATACAGGGAGCCAAATATAATGGAGATACAGGGTGTCAAATGTAGTGGAGATACAGGGAGCCAAATGTAGTAGGGATACAGGGAGCCAAATGTAGTATGGATACAGGGAGCCAAATGTAGTAGGGATACAGGGTGCCAAATGTGGTAGGGATACAGGGTGCCAAATGTAGTAGGGATACAGGGAGCCAAATGTAGTAGAGATACAGGGAGCCAAATGTACTGGAGATACAGGGAACCAAATGTAGTAGGGATACAGGGAGAGTAATGTAGTTGGGATACAGGGTGCCAAATGTAGTATGGATACAGGGAGCCAAATGTAGTGAAGATAAAGGGAGCCAAATGTAGTTAAGATAAAGGGAGCCAAATGTAGTGGAGACACAGGGAGCCAAATGTAGTAGGGATACAGGGAGCCAAATGTAGTGGAGATACAGGGAGCCAAATGTAGTAGGGATACAGAGAGCCAAATGTAGTAGGGATACAGGGAGAGTAATGTAGTGGGGATACAGGGAGCCAAATGTAGTATGGATACAGGGAACCAAATGTAGTGAAGATAAAGGGAGCCAAATGTAGTGGAGATACAGGGAGCCAAATGTAGTAGGGATAAGAGGAGCCAAATGTAGTAGGGATACAGGGACCCAAATGTAGTGGAGACACAGGGAGCCAAATGTAGTAGGGATAAGGGGAGCTAAATGTAGTAGGGATACAGGGAGCCAAATGTAGTAGGGATAAGGGGAGCCAAATGTAGTGGAGATACAGGGAGCTAAATGTAGTGGAGATACAGGGAACCAATTGTAGTGGAGATACAGGGAGCCAAATGTAGTGAAGATTCAGGGATCCAAATGTAGTAGGGATACAGGGAGCCAAATATAGTAGGGATAAGGGGAGCCAAATGTAGTAGGGATACAGGGAGCCAAATGTAGTAGGGATACAGGGAGCTAATTTTAGTGGAGATACAGGGAGCCAAATGTAGTGGAGATACAGGGAGCCAAATGTAGTAGGGATACAGGGAGCCAAATGAAGTGGAGACACAGGGAGCCAAATGTAGTAGGGATACAGGGAGCCAAATGTAGTGGATATACAGGGAGCTAAATGCAGTGGAGATACAGGGAGCCAATTGTAGTGGAGATACAGGGAGCCAAATGTAGTGAAGATACAGGGATCCAAATGTAGTAGGGATACAGGGAGCCAAATATAGTAGGGATAAGGGGAGCCATATGTAGTAGGGATACAGGGAGCCAAATGTAGTAGGGATAAGGGGATCCAAATGTAGTGGAGATACAGGGAGCCAAATGTAGTGGAGATACAGGGAGCCAATTTTAGTGGAGATACAGGGAGCCAAATGTAGTAGGGATACAGGGAGCCAAATGTAGTGGACATACAGGGAGCCAGATGTAGTGAAGATACAGGGAGCCAAATGTAGTGGACAAAGAGGGAGCCAAATGTAGTAGGGATACAGGGAGCCAAATGTAGTAGGGATAAGGGGAGCCAAATGTACTGGGGATACAGGGAGCCAAATGTAGTGGAGATACAGGAAGATAAATGTAGTAGGGATTCAGGGAGCCAAATGTAGTGGAGATACAGGGAGCCAAATGTAGTAGGGATAAGGGGAGCCAAATGTATTGGGGATACAGGAAGCCAAATGTTGTGAAGATACAAGGAGCCAAATGTAGTAGGGATACAGGGAGCCAAATGTAGTGGAGATACAGGGAGCTTAATGTAGTAGGGATAAGGGGAGCCAAATGTACTGGGGATACAAGGAGCCAAATGTTGTGGAGATACAAGGAGCCAAATGTAGTGAAGATACAGGGAGCCAAATGCAGTAGGGATAAAGGGAATCAAATGTGATTCCTAATGATTCTATGTCATTATTGATTATTTTACGTTGTTCTTATTGATTTTATGTGATTTCTAATGATTGTATGTGATTTCTAATGATTGTATGTGATTCCTAATGATTCTAGGGAATTGAGAATGATTTTATGTAATTTCTAATGATTATACATGATTCCTCGTGATTCTAATTTATTCTTAATGCGTCTGTTTGATTCCAAATCATTATAAATATTTCCCAAGGATTCTGCGCGAGTCATAATGATTATATGTGAATCCTAATGATTATATATGTTTGATAATGATTATATGAGATTCCTAATGATTCTATGTGATTCCTAATGATTCTATGTGATTCCTAATTATTATACTTGATTCCTAATGATTATACTTGATGTCTATTGATTCTATATGATTCTTGATGATTCTATGTGATTCCTAATGATTATATATAATTCCTAATGATTATATGTGATTCCTAAGTAATCACATAGCAATCCTCAATGTTTTGAATTTTTCATCACAGTTCATATTTCTCAACTGCAGCAGACACTGAGGCTCTTCTTGCAATATTTTCTGACTTACCTAAGGTGGTTCTCGCAGGTGGTGGCACCACACACCTGCTCTGGTTCTCGCAGGTGGTGGCACCACACACCTGCTCTGGTTCTCGCAGGTGGTGGCACCACACACCTGCTCTGGTTCTCGCAGGTGGTGGCACCACACACCTGCTCTGGTTCTCGCAGGTGGTGGCACCACACACCTGCTCTGGTTCTCGCAGGTGGTGGCACCACACACCTGCTCTGGTTCTCGCAGGTGGTGGCACCACACACCTGCTCTGTATTATAATTTTGACCCATTATGAGTTACAAGTAAAATCTTATCATTTCATTATTCATATGTTTCAAATTCATTTTATAGTTTGTCTGTGAAGGAGATAAAAATCTTACGTTCATTTATATGATCTTCAGGTGACAGTTTTAGTAATAATAACCCATAGATCACTTTATCTGATGCATTCACTGGTTTGTCACTTACCATATTTAATATTTTGTTACTATCTATATTTAATATTTTGTTACTATCTGTATTATATATTTTGTCACATCTATATTTAATGTTTTGTTATAATCTATATTCAATATTTTGTTATAATCTATATTCAATATTTTGTTATAATCTATATTCAATATTTTGTTATAATCTATATTCAATATTTTGTTATAATATATATTCAATATTTTGTTATAATCTATATTCAATATTTTGTTATAATCTATATTCAATATTTTGTTATAATCTATATTCAATATTTTGTTATAATCTATATTCAATATTTTGTTATAATCTATATTCAATATTTTGTTATAATCTATATTCAATATTTTGTTATAATCTATATTCAATATTTTGTTATAATCTATATTCAATATTTTGTTATAATCTATATTCAATATTTTGTTATAATCTATATTCAATATTTTGTTATAATCTATATTCAATATTTTGTCACCATCTATATTCAATATTTTGTTATAATCTATATTCAATATTTTGTTATAATCTTTATTCAATATTTTGTTATAATCTATATTCAATATTTTGTTATAATCTATATTCAGTATTTTGTCACCATCTATACTCAATATTTATCACCATCAATATTTTTCATGTGGCATGAGTTCACACTGTCACATTCACATTACAAGTCACATACTTACATTCAGTTGTACGACTCCAGGTGGTCACTGTATCCACATTCTCTTGTAAACTCTTACACTCATTTTTAATATACATTTTACATAAGACTTTGCATCATCTACAAACATATTCAAATTTTATTTATTCTTTCTCGTAAATTATTTACATAAACTAAAATCTTCATTGGGACATGTATAGTACCTTGTGGCACCTCACTTGTGGCACCTGGCTTGTGGCACCTCACTTGTGGCACCTGGCTTGTGGCACCTCACTTGTGGCACCTCACCTGCGGTACCTCACTTGTGGCACCATGCTTGTGGCACCTCACTTGTGACACCTCACTTGTGCCACCTCACTTGTGACACCTCACTTTACACACCTCACTTGTGACACCTCACTTTACACACCTCACTTGTGATACCTCACTTGTGGCACCTCACTTGTGGCGCATCACTTGAGGCACCTCACTTGTGGCACTTCACTTGTGGTACATCACTTGTGGCACCACACTTGTGGCACCTCACTTGTGACACCTCTCTTGTGGCACCTCACTTGTGACACCTCACCTGTGACACTTCACTTGTGATACCTCACTTGTGGCACCTCACTTGAGGCACCTCACTTGTGGCACCTCACTTATGGTACCTCACTTGTGGTATCTCACTTGCGACACCTCACTTGTGGCACCTCACTTGTGGTACCTCACTTGTGGCACCTCACTTGTGGTACCTCACTTGTGGCACCTCACTTGTGGTACCGCACTTTTGGCACCTCACTTGTGGTACCTCACTTGTGGCATCTCACTTGTGGCACCTCACTTGTGACACCTCACTTGTGACACCTCACTTGTGGCACCTCACTTGTGACACCTCACTTGTGGCACCTCACTTGTGACACCTCACTTGTGGTACCTCACCTGTGGCACCACACTTGTGGCACCTCACTTGTGACACATCTCTTGTGGCACCTCACTTGTGACACCTCACCTGTGACACCTCACTTGTGACACCTCACTTGTGGCACCTCTCTTGCGGCACCTAACTTGTGGCACCTCACTTGTGACACCTCACTTGTGGCACCTCACTTATGGCACCTCACTTGTGACACCTCACTTGTGGTACCTCACTTGTGCACCTCACTTGTGGAACCTCACTTGTGGCACCTCCCTTGTGACACCTCACTTGTGGTACCTCACTTGTGGCACCACACTTGTGGCAATTCACTTGTGACACCTCTCTTGTGGCACCTAACTTGTGACACCTCACCTGTGACACTTCACTTGTGACACCTAACTTGTGGCACCTCACTTGAGGCACCTCACTTGTGGCACCTCACTTATGGTACCTCACTTGTGGCACCTCACTTGTGACACCTCACTTGTGGCACCTCACTTGAGGCACCTCACTTTTGGCACCTCACTTGTGGTACCTCACTTGTGACACCTCACTTGCGACACCTCACTTGTGGCACCTCACTTGTGGTACCTCAATTGTGGCATCTCACTTGCGACACCTCACTTGTGGCACCTCACTTGTGGTACCTCACTTGTGACACCTCACTTGTGACACCTCACTTGTGGCACCTCACTTGTGACACCTCATTTGTGGTACCTCACTTGTGGCACCACACTTGTGGCACCTCACTTGTGACACCTCTCTTGTGGCACCTCACTTGTAACACCTCACCTGTGACACCTCACTTGTGACACCTCACTTGTGGCACCTCACTTGCGGCACCTCATTTGTGGCACCTCACTTGTGACACCTCGCTTGTGGCACCTCACTTATGGCACCTCACTTGTGACACCTCACTTGTGACACCTCACTTGTGACACCTCACTTGTGGCACATCACTAGTGGCACCTCACTTGTGACACCTCACTTGTGGCACCTCACTTGTGACACCTCACTTGTGGCACCTCACTTGTGACACCTCACTTGTGGCACCTCACTTGTGACACCTCACTCGTGGCACCTCACTTGTGGCACTTCACTCGTAACACTTCGCTTGTGGCACCTCACTTGTGACACCTCACTTGTGGCACCTCACTTGTGGCACCTCACTTGTGACACCTCACTTGTGGCACCTTACTTGTGACACCTCACTCGTGGCAACTCACTTGTGGCACCTCACTCGTAACACCTCGCTTGTGGCACCTCACTTATGGCACCTCACTTGTGACACCTCACTTGTAGTACCTCACTTGTGGCACCTCACTTGTGACACCTCACTTGTGACACCTCACTTGTGGCACATCACTAGTGGCACCTCACTTGTGACACCTCACTTGTGGCACCTCACTTGTGACACCTCACTTGTGACACCTCACTTGTGGCACCTCACTTGTAGCACCTCACTTGTGACACCTCACTCGTGGCACATCACTTGTGGCACCTCACTCGTAACACCTCGCTTGTGGCACCTCACTTGTGACACCTCACTTGTGGCACCTCACATGTGGCACCTCACTTGTGTCACCTCACTTGTGACACCTCACTCGTGGCACCTCACTTGTGGCACCTCACTCGTAACACCTCGCTTGTGGCACCTCACTTGTGACACCTCACTTGTGGCACCTCACTTGTGACACCTCACTTGCGGCACCTCACTTATGGCACCTCACTTGTGACACCTCACTTGTGGCACCTCACTTTTGGCACCTCACATGTGGCACCTCACTTCTGACACCTCACTTCTGACACCTTACTTGTGGCACCTCACTTGTGACACCTCACTTGTGGTACCTCACTTGTGGTACCTCATTTATGGCATCTCACTTGTGGCACGTCATTTACGGTACCTCACCGGTGACACCTCAATTGCGGCACCGTACCTGTGACACATCATTTGTGGCATATCACTTGTGGCACCTTACTTGTAGCACCTTGTGGCCCATCACTTGTGGCACATCACTTGTGGCACTTTACTTGTAGCAACTTGTGGCCCATCACTTGTGGCACATCACTTGTGGAACCTCAGTTATGGCACCTTACTTGTGGTGCATCGCTTGTGCCACCTTACCTGAGGTACCTCACTTGTGGCACTTCACTTGTAGCACCTCACTTGTGGCACCTTGTGGGACATCACATGTGACATCTTACTTGTGGCACATCACTTGTGGTACCTTAACTGCGGCACATAACTTGCGACACATCACTTGTGCCACCTTACTTGTTGCACATCACTTGTGGCACCTTACTTGTTGCACATCACTTGTGCCACCTTACTTGTTGCACATCACTTGTGGCACCTTAATTGTCGTACATCACTTGTGGCGCACTACTTGTGACGCCCTTAGTTATGGCACATAACTTGTGGCACCTTGTTGCACATTACTAGTGACACTTCACTTGTGGCACCTAACTTGTGACACACCACTTGTGGCACTCCTTTTGTGGCACATCACTTGAGACAAATCACTTGTGAATCCTTGCTTGTGGCACATCACTTGTGACACATCACTTTTGGCACATCACTTGCGACACATCACATGAAGCACATCACTGGTAGCACATCACTTGTGACATCTCACATGAAGCACATCACTTGTAGCACATCACTTGTGGCACATGACATGAAGCACGAAAGTTGTGACACATCGCATGAAGTACATCACTGGTAGCACATCACTTGTAACACATCACCTGAAGAACATCACTGGTGCATATCACTTGTGATGCATATCTTGAAGCACATCACTGGAAGCACATCACTTGTGACATATCACATGAAGCACATCAATGGTAGCGCTTCAATTGTGACACATCACATGGATCACACCACTTTTGACACATCACATGAAGCACATCACTGGCAGCACATCACTTGTAGCACATCGCTTGATGCACATAACTGGTAGTACATCACTTGTCACACTTCACATGAAGCACATCACTGGTAGCACATCATTTGTGACACCTCACATGGAGCACATCACTGATAGCACATCACTTGTGACACTTCACATGAACACATCACTGGTAGCACATAACCTGTGACACTTCACATGAAGCACATCACTGGCAGCACATCAATTGTGACACATGACTTGATGCACATCACTGGTAGCACATCACTTGTAACACATCACATGAAGCACATCACTGGTAGCACATCACTTGTGACACATCAGTTGAAGCACATCACTGGTAGCACATCACTTGTAACACATCACACGAAGCACATCACTGGTAGCACATCACTTGTAACACATCACATGAAGCACATCACTGGTAGCACATCACTTGTGACACATCACTTGAAGCACATCACTGGTAGCACATTACTTGTAACACATCACATGAAGCACATCACTGGTAGCACATCACTTGTAACACATCACATGAAGCACATCACTGGTAGCACATCACTTGTAACACATCACATGAAGCACATCACTGGTAGCACATCACTTGTAACACATCACATGAAGCACATCACTGGTAGCACATCACTGGTGACGTTCATGAAGACATTTTTCCTCTTATAATTGGCTATATTTTCTTTTCAAACATAAAGTCTCTCATCAACTGTAATAATTTACCTTCCATTCCTTCTAAATTGTACAGTTTCCAAATTATTCTTTCATGAATAATTCTACCATAATCTTCATTTAGGTCCAGGTACACGCACACTGCCCCTCCATTACATTCTTGTAGGTCCAGGTACACACACACTGCACCTCCATTACATTCTTGTAGGTCCAGGTACACACACACTGCCCATACATTACATTCTTGTAGGTCCAGGTACACACACACTGCCCATACATTACATTCTTGTAGGTCCAGGTACACACACACTGCCCATACATTACATTCTTGTAGGTCCAGGTACACACACACTGCCCATACATTACATTCTTGTAGGTCCAGGTACACACACACTGCCCATACATTACATTCTTGTAGGTCCAGGTACACACACACTGCCCATACATTACATTCTTGTAGGTCCAGGTACACACACACTGCCCATACATTACATTCTTGTAGGTCCAGGTACACACACACTGCCCATACATTACATTCTTGTAGGTCCAGGTACACACACACTGCCCATACATTACATTCTTGTAGGTCCAGGTACACACACACTGCCCATACATTACATTCTTGAAGGTCCAGGTACACACACACTGCCCATACATTACATTCTTGTAGGTCCAGGTACACACACACTGCCCATACATTACATTCTTGTAGGTCCAGGTACACACACACTGCCCATACATTACATTCTTGTAGGTCCAGGTACACACACACTGCCCATACATTACATTCTTGTAGGTCCAGGTACACACACACTGCCCATACATTACATTCTTGTAGGTCCAGGTACACACACACTGCCCATACATTACATTCTTGTAGGTCCAGGTACACACACACTGCCCATACATTACATTCTTGTAGGTCCAGGTACACACACACTGCCCATACATTACATTCTTGTAGGTCCAGGTACACACACACTGCCCATACATTACATTCTTGTAGGTCCAGGTACACACACACTGCCCATACATTACATTCTTGTAGGTCCAGGTACACACACACTGCCCATACATTACTTTCTTGTAGGTCCAGGTACACACACACTGCCCATACATTACTATCTTGTAGGTCCAGATACACACACACTGCCCATACATTACATTCTTGTAGGTCCAGGTACACACACACTGCCCATACATTACTTTCTTGTAGGTCCAGGTACACACACACTGCCCATACATTACATTCTTGTAGGTCCAGGTACACACACACTGCCCATACATTACTTTCTTGTAGGTCCAGGTACACACACACTGCCCCTCCATTACATTCTTGTAGGTCCAGGTACACACACACTGCCCATACATTACATTCTTGTAGGTCCAGGTACACACACACTGCCCATACATTACTTTCTTGTAGGTCCAGGTACACACACACACTGCCCATACATTACATTCTTGTAGGTCCAGGTACACACACACTGCCCATACATTACTTTCTTGTAGGTCCAGGTACACACACACTGCCCATACATTACATTCTTGTAGGTCCAGGTACACACACACTGCCCATACATTACATTCTTGTAGGTCCAGGTACACACACACTGCCCATACATTACATTCTTGTAGGTCCAGGTACACACACACTGCCCATACATTACATTCTTGTAGGTCCAGGTACACACACACTGCCCATACATTACATTCTTGTAGGTCCAGGTACACACACACTGCCCATACATTACATTCTTGTAGGTCCAGGTACACACACACTGCCCATACATTACATTCTTGTAGGTCCAGGTACACACACACTGCCCATACATTACATTCTTGTAGGTCCAGGTACACACACACTGCCCATACATTACATTCTTGTAGGTCCAGGTACACACACACTGCCCATACATTACATTCTTGTAGGTCCAGGTACACACACACTGCCCATACATTACATTCTTGTAGGTCCAGGTACACACACACTGCCCATACATTACATTCTTGTAGGTCCAGGTACACACACACTGCCCATACATTACATTCTTGTAGGTCCAGGTACACACACACTGCCCATACATTACATTCTTGTAGGTCCAGGTACACACACACTGCCCATCCATTACATTCTTGTAGGTCCAGGTACACACACACTGCCCATACATTACATTCTTGTAGGTCCAGGTACACACACTCTGCCCATACATTACATTCTTGTAGGTCCAGGTGCACACACTCTGCCCATCCATTACATTCTTGTAGGTCCAGGTACACACACACTGCCCATACATTACATTCTTGTAGGTCCAGGTACACACACACTGCCCATACATTACATTCTTGTAGGTCCAGGTACACACACACTGCCCCTCCATTACATTCTTGTAGGTCCAGGTACACACACACTGCCCATACATTACATTCTTGTAGGTCCAGGTACACACACACTGCCCATACATTACATTCTTGTAGGTCCAGGTACACACACTCTGCCCATACATTACATTCTTGTAGGTCCAGGTGCACACACTCTGCCCATACATTACATTCTTGTAGGTCCAGGTACACACACTCTGCCCATACATTACATTCTTGTAGGTCCAGGTACACACACACTGCCCATACATTACATTCTTGTAGGTCCAGGTACACACACACTGCCCATACATTACATTCTTGTAGGTCCAGGTACACACACTCTGCCCATACATTACATTCTTGTAGGTCCAGGTACTCACACACTGTCCCTCCATTACATTCTTGTAGGTCCAGGTACACACACACTGCCATTACATTACATTCTTGTAGGTCCAGGTACACACACACTGCCCATACATTACATTCTTGTAGGTCCAGGTACACACACTCTGCCCATACATTATATTCTTGTAGGTCCAGGTGCACACACACTGCCCATACATTACATTCTTGTAGGTCCAGGTACACACACTCTGCCCATACATTACATTCTTGTAGGTCCAGGTACACACACACTGCCCATCAATTACATTCTTGTAGGTCCAGGTACACACACACACTGCCCATACATTACATTCTTGTAGGTCCAGGTACACACACACTGCCCATCCATTACATTCTTGTAGGTCCAGGTACACACACACTGCCCATCCATTACATTCTTGTAGGTCCAGGTACACACACTCTGCCCATACATTACATTCTTGTAGGTCCAGGTACACACACACTGCCCATACATTACATTCTTGTAGGTCCAGGTACACACACACTGCCCATACATTACATTCTTGTAGGTCCAGGTACACACACACTGCCCATACATTACATTCTTGTAGGTCCAGGTACACACACACTGCCCATACATTACATTCTTGTAGGTCCAGGTACACACACACTGCCCATCCATTACATTCTTGTAGGTCCAGGTACACACACACTGCCCATACATTACATTCTTGTAGGTCCAGGTACACACACTCTGCCCATACATTACATTCTTGTAGGTCCAGGTGCACACACTCTGCCCATCCATTACATTCTTGTAGGTCCAGGTACACACACACTGCCCATACATTACATTCTTGTAGGTCCAGGTACACACACACTGCCCATACATTACATTCTTGTAGGTCCAGGTACACACACACTGCCCCTCCATTACATTCTTGTAGGTCCAGGTACACACACACTGCCCATACATTACATTCTTGTAGGTCCAGGTACACACACACTGCCCATACATTACATTCTTGTAGGTCCAGGTACACACACTCTGCCCATACATTACATTCTTGTAGGTCCAGGTGCACACACTCTGCCCATACATTACATTCTTGTAGGTCCAGGTACACACACTCTGCCCATACATTACATTCTTGTAGGTCCAGGTACACACACTGCCCATACATTACATTCTTGTAGGTCCAGGTACACACACACTGCCCATACATTACATTCTTGTAGGTCCAGGTACACACACACTGCCCATACATTACATTCTTGTAGGTCCAGGTACACACACTCTGCCCATACATTACATTCTTGTAGGTCCAGGTACACACACACTGCCATTACATTACATTCTTGTAGGTCCAGGTACACACACACTGCCCATACATTACATTCTTGTAGGTCCAGGTACACACACTCTGCCCATACATTATATTTTTGTAGGTCCAGGTGCACACACACTGCCCATACATTACATTCTTGTAGGTCCAGGTACACACACTCTGCCCATACATTACATTCTTGTAGGTCCAGGTACACACACACTGCCCATCAATTACATTCTTGTAGGTCCAGGTACACACACACACTGCCCATACATTACATTCTTGTAGGTCCAGGTACACACACACTGCCCATCCATTACATTCTTGTAGGTCCAGGTACACACACACTGCCCATCCATTACATTCTTGTAGGTCCAGGTACACACACACTGCCCATCCATTACATTCTTGTAGGTCCAGGTACACACACACTGCCCATCCATTACATTCTTGTAGGTCCAGGTACACACACACTGCCCATCCATTACATTCTTGTAGGTCCAGGTACACACACACTGCCCATCCATTACATTCTTGTAGGTCCAGGTACACACACACACTGCCCATACATTACATTCTTGTAGGTCCAGGTACACACACACTGCCCATCCATTACATTCTTGTAGGTCCAGGTACACACACACACTGCCCATACATTACATTCTTGTAGGTCCAGGTACACACACACTGCCCATCCATTACATTCTTGTAGGTCCAGGTACACACACACTGCCCATCCATTACATTCTTGTAGGTCCAGGTACACACACACTGCCCATACATTACATTCTTGTATGTACAGGTACACACACACTGCCCATCCATTACATTCTTGTAGGTCCAGGTACACACACACTGCCCATCCATTACATTCTTGTAGGTCCAGGTCCACACACACTGCACATCCATTACATTCTTGTAGGTCCAGGTACACACACACACTGCCCATACATTACATTCTAGTAGGTCCAGGTACACACACACTGCCCATACATTACATTCTTGTAGATCCAGGTACACACACACTGCCCATATATTACATTCTTGTAGGTCCAGGTACACACACACAGCCCATCCATTACATTCTTGTAGGTCCAGGTACACACACACTGCCCATCCATTACATTATTGTAGGTCCAGGTACACACACACTGCCCATACATTACATTATTGTAGGTCCCGGTACACACACACTGCCCATTCATTACATTATTGTAGGTCCAGGTACACACACACTGCCCATACATTACATTATTGTAGGTCCCGGTACACACACACTGCCCATTCATTACATTATTGTAGGTCCAGGTACACACACACTGCCTATACATTACATTCTTGTAGGTCCAGGTACACACACACTGCCCATACATTACATTCTTGTAGGTCCAGGTACACACACACTGCCCATACATTACATTCTTGTAGGTCCAGGTACACACACTCTGCCCATACATTGCATTCTTGTAGGTCCAGGTACACACACACTGTCCATCCATTACATTCTTGTAGGTCCAGGTACACACATACTGCCCATACATTACATTCTTGTAGGTCCAGGTACACACACACTGTCCATACATTCCTTTCCTGTAGGTCTAGGTGCACACACTCTGCCCATCCATTACATTCTTGTAGGTCCAGGTACACACACTCTGCCCATCAATTACTCTCTTGTAGGTCCAGGTACACACACTCTGCCCATCCATTACTCTCTTGTAGGTCCAGGTACATACATTCTGCCCATCCATTACTCTCTTGTATGTCCAGGTACTCACACTCTGTCCATCCATTACTCTCTTGTAGGTCCAGGTACACACACTCTGCCCATCCATTACTCTCTTGTAGGTCCAGGTACACACACTCTGCCCATCCATTACATTCTTGTAGGTCCAGGTACACACACTCTGCCCATCCATTACTCTCTTGTAGGGCCAGGTACACACACTCTGCCCATCCATTACATTCTTGTAGGTCCAGGTACACACACTATGCCCATCCATTTCTCTCTTGTAGGTCCAGGTACACACACTCTGCCCATCCATTACATTCTTGTAGGTCCAGGTACACACACTCTGCCCATCCATTATTCTCTTGTAGGTCCAGGTACACACACTCTGCCCATCCATTACATTCTTGTAAATCCAGGTACACACTCTGCCCATACATTACGTTCTTGTAGCTCCAGGTACACACACTCTGCCCATACATTGCATTCTTGTAGGTCCAGGTACACACACTATGCCGATCCATTACATTCTTGTAGGTCCAGGTACACACATTCTGCCCATCCATTACTTTCTTGTAGGTCCAGGTACACACACTCTGCCCATCCATTACATTCTTGTAGGTCCAGGTACACACACTCTTCCCATCCATTACTTTCTTGTAGGTCCAGGTACACACACTCTGCCCATCCATTACATTCTTGTAGGTCCAGGTACACACACTCTGCCCATCCATTACATTCTTGTAGGTCCAGGTACACACACTCTGCCCATCCATTACTTTCTTGTAGGTCCAGGTACACACACTCTGCCCATACATTACATTCTTGTAGGTCCAGGTACACACACTCTGCCCATCCATTACTTTCTTGTAGGTCCAGGTACACACACTCTGCCCATACATTACATTCTTGTAGGTCCAGGTACACACAATTTGCCCATCCATTACTTTCTTGTAGGTCCAGGTACACACACACTGCCCATACATTACATTCTTGTAGGTCCAGGTACACACACTCTGCCCATACATTACATTCTTGTAGGTCCAGGTACACACACACTGCCCATACATTACATTCTTGTAGGTCCAGGTACACACACACTGCCCATACATTACATTCTTGTAGGTCCAGGTACACACACACTGCCCATACATTACATTCTTGTAGGTCCAGGTACACACACACTGCCCATACATTACATTCTTGTAGGTCCAGGTACACACACACTGCCCATACATTACATTCTTGTAGGTCCAGGAACACACACTCTGCCCATACATTACATTCTTGTAGGTCCAGGAACACACACTCTGCCCATACATTACATTCTTGTAGGTCCAGGAACACACACTCTGCCCATACATTACATTCCTGTAGGTCCAGGTACACACACTCTGCCCATACATTACATTCTTGTAGGTCCAGGTACTCACACTCTGCCCATACATTACATTCTTGTAGGTCCAGGTACACACACTCTGCTCATACATTACATTCTTGTAGGTCCAGGTACACACACTCTGCCCATACATTACATTCTTGTAGGTCCAGGTACACACACTCTGCCCATACATTACATTCTTGTAGGTCCAGGTACACACACTCTGCCCATACATTACATTCTTGTAGGTCCAGGTACACACACTCTGCCCATCCATTACTTTCTTGTAGGTCCAGGTACACACACTCTGCCCATACATTACATTCTTGTAGGTCCAGGTACACACAATTTGCCCATCCATTACTTTCTTGTAGGTCCAGGTACACACACACTGCCCATACATTACATTCTTGTAGGTCCAGGTACACACACTCTGCCCATACATTACATTCTTGTAGGTCCAGGTACACACACACTGCCCATACATTACATTCTTGTAGGTCCAGGTACACACACACTGCCCATACATTACATTCTTGTAGGTCCAGGTACACACACACTGCCCATACATTACATTCTTGTAGGTTAAGGTACACACACTCTGCCCATACATTACATTCTTGTAGGTCCAGTTACACACACTCTACCCATACATTACATTCTTGTAGGTCCAGGTACACACACTCTGCCCATACATTACATTCTTGTAGGTCCAGGTACTCACACTCTGCCCATACATTACATTCTTGTAGGTCCAGGTACACACACTCTGCCCATACATTACATTCTTGTAGGTCCAGGTACTCACACTCTGCCCATACATTACATTCTTGTAGGTCCAGGTACACACACTCTGCCCATACATTACATTCTTGTAGGTCCAGGTACTCACACTCTGCCCATACATTACATTCTTGTAGGTCCAGGTACTCACACTCTGCCCATACATTACATTCTTGTAGGTCCAGGTACACACACTCTGCCCATACATTACATTCTTGTAGGTCCAGGTACACACACTCTGCCCATACATTACATTCTTGTAGGTCCAGGTACTCACACTCTGCCCATACATTACATTCTTGTAGGTCCAGGTACGCACACTCTGCCCATACATTACATTCTTGTAGGTCCAGGTACACACACACTGCCCATACATTACATTCTTGTAGGTTAAGGTACACACACTCTGCCCATACATTACATTCTTGTAGGTCCAGGTACACACACTCTGCCCATACATTACATTCTTGTAGGTCCAGGTACTCACACTCTGCCCATACATTACATTCTTGTAGGTCCAGGTACACACACTCTGCCCATACATTACATTCTTGTAGGTCCAGGTACACACACTCTGCCCATACATTACATTCTTGTAGGTCCAGGTACACACACACTGCCCATCCATTACATTCTTGTAGGTCCAGGTACTCACACTCTGCCCATACATTACATTCTTGTAGGTCCAGGTACACACACTCTGCCCATGCATTACATTCTTGTAGGTCCAGGTACACACACTCTGCCCATACATTACATTCTTGTAGGTCCAGGTACACACACACTGCCCATACATTACATTCTTGTAGGTCCAGGTACACACACTCTGCCCATACATTACATTCTTGTAGGTCCAGGTACACACACTCTGCCCATACATTACATTCTTGTAGGTCCAGGTACACACACACTGCCCATCCATTACATTCTTGTAGGTCCAGGTACTCACACTCTGCCCATACATTACATTCTTGTAGGTCCAGGTATACACACTCTGCCCATACATTACATTCTTGTAGGTCCAGGTACACACACACTGCCCATACATTACATTCTTGTAGGTCCAGGTACACACACTCTGCCCATACATTATATTCTTGTAGGTCCAGGTACACACACACTGCCCATACATTACATTCTTGTAGGTCCAGGTACACACACACTGCCCATACATTACATTCTTGTAGGTCCAGGTACACACACACTGCCCATACATTACATTCTTGTAGGTCCAGGTACACACACTCTGCCCATCCATTACATTCTTGTAGGTCCAGGTACACACACACTGCCCATACATTACATTCTTGTAGGTCCAGGTACTCACACTCTGCCCATCCATTACATTCTTGTAGGTCCAGGTACACACACACTGCCCATACATTACATTCTTGTAGGTCCAGGTACTCACACTCTCCCCATCCATTACATTCTTGTAGGTCCAGGTACACACACACTGCCCATACATTACATTCTTGTAGGTCCAGGTACTCACACACTGCCCATCCATTACATTCTTGTAGGTCCAGGTACACACACACTGCCCATACATTACATTCTTGTAGGTCCAGGTACTCACACTCTTCCCATCCATTACATTCTTGTAGGTCCAGGTACACACACACTGCCCATACATTACATTCTTGTAGGTCCAGGTACTCACACACTGCCCATCCATTACATTCTTGTAGGTCCAGGTACACACACACTGCCCATACATTACATTCTTGTAGGTCCAGGTACTCACACACTGCCCATCCATTACATTCTTGTAGGTCCAGGTACTCACACACTGCCCATCCATTACATTCTTGTAGGTCCAGGTACACACACACTGCCCATACATTACATTCTTGTAGGTCCAGGTACTCACACTCTCCCCATCCATTACATTCTTTAACAATTATCGTAACTCCTTCATAGTAGTTTCGCAGATTTGATACACATGAATGTGCAGACTGAAAAGTAAATTGTTGATCAGTTTGTATGTTATTATTCTCTATGTGTTGAATCCACTTGACGTTATTCGCTTTTTCTAATATTTTTGTAACAACACCTGTCAAAGAAACCTGCCTCTATGTTAGAGGGTTTTCCCTGTCACCTTCATCAAATATAGGCACAGTATGTGCTAGCTTCCGTGTGTTTGCTGATTTTCCTGCCTGTAGTGAATTCCTAACATTTTTCCAAAGTAGATAACCTAACTGATCAGCACATTGTTTTAAGACACGAGGTGATGTAGTGTGTGGTCCTGAAACCTTTTTCTTTTCAACATCTTGTAAAATTTCCTTTACATCCTCTTTATTTTTTTCAGTATCCTCTAATTCATCTGTCTGTCTGGGATTTAAATCTACTACGCGAAGATTGTGAAGACAATCTTTGATGAAAGGTTCGATTTTACCTTGATCTTATCCTTTTTATTTTTATTTTCTGCTTACAATTATATATTCATTTCAAGGCTCCTTGAATCCCTGAGATGTTTCTTGATTGGCTCGCCTCCTATATTGATTCCAACACTTTCCATTAAACCATGTGTTTAATGGTAAGTGTTGGAATAGTGTTGCTTGGAATAAACCCCTTAATTCCACCTTCATATACCCGGGTTATTTATATTTGTCCCATCCAAATATTGTTCCAATTAATTTCTCAAAAATTCGTTCCTGTTAACGAATTCTGTTTTATCTCCTACATGTTATTCCACTGCGCATGTTGTTTCCGGTAGAATCTGATCACTCTTTCCAAGTGAGTTTATGTTGGACTTTTCTGTCACTGAGTGAGTGAACACTAAGGCTAATACTGACGGTGTGTTGCTGCCTCTCATTGATGGTGTGTTGCTGCCTCTCATTGATGGTGTGTTGCTGCCTCTCATTGATGGTGTGTTGCTGCCTCTCATTGATGGTATGTTGCTGCCTCTCATTGATGGTGTGTTGCTGCCTCTCATTGATGGTATGTTGCTGCCTCTCATTGATGGTGTGTTGCTGCCTCTCATTGATGGTATGTTGCTGCCTCTCATTGATGGTATGTTGCTGCCTCTCATTGATGGTATGTTGTTGCCTCTCATTGATGGTATGTTGTTGCCTCTCATTGATGGTATGTTGCTGCCTCTCATTGATGGTATGTTGTTGCCTCTCATTGATGGTGTGTTGCTGCCTCTCATTGATGGTATGTTGCTGCCTCTCATTGATGGTATGTTGTTGCCTCTCATTGATGGTATGTTGCTGCCTCTCATTGATGGTATGTTGTTGCCTCTCATTGATGGTGTGTTGCTGCCTCTCATTGATGGTATGTTGCTGCCTCTCATTGATGGTGTGTTGCTGCCTCTCATTGATGGTATGTTGCTGCCTCTCATTGATGGTATGTTGCTGCCTCTCATTGATGGTATGTTGCTGCCTCTCATTGATGGTATGTTGCTGCCTCTCATTGATGGTGTGTTGCTGCCTCTCATTGATGGTGTGTTGCTGCCTCTCATTGATGGTGTGTTGCTGCCTCTCATTGATGGTGTGTTGCTGCCTCTCATTGATGGTGTGTTGCTGCCTCTCATTGATGGTATGTTGCTGCCTCTCATTGATGGTGTGTTGCTGCCTCTCATTGATGGTATGTTGCTGCCTCTCATTGATGGTATGTTGCTGCCTCTCATTGATGGTATGTTGTTGCCTCTCATTGACGGTGTGTTGTTGCCTCTCATTGATGGTATGTTGCTGCCTCTCATTGATGGTATGTTGCTGCCTCTCATTGATGGTATGTTGCTGCCTCTCATTGATGGTATGTTGCTGCCTCTCATTGATGGTGTGTTGCTGCCTCTCATTGATGGTATGTTGCTGCCTCTCATTGATGGTGTGTTGCTGCCTCTCATTGATGGTATGTTGCTGCCTCTCATTGATGGTATGTTGCTGCCTCTCATTAATGGTATGTTGTTGCCTCTCATTGACGGTGTGTTGTTGCCTCTCATTGATGGTATGTTGCTGCCTCTCATTGATGGTATGTTGCTGCCTCTCATTGATGGTATGTTGTTGCCTCTCATTGACGGTGTGTTGTTGCCTCTCATTGATGGTATGTTGCTGCCTCTCATTGATGGTATGTTGCTGCCTCTCATTGACGGTGTGTTGTTGCCTCTCATTGATGGTATGTTGCTGCCTCTCATTGACGGTGTGTTGCTGCCTCTCATTGATGGTATGTTGCTGCCTCTCATTGATGGTATGTTGCTGCCTCTCATTGATGGTATGTTGTTGCCTCTCATTGACGGTGTGTTGCTGCCTCTCATTGATGGTATGTTGCTGCCTCTCATTGATGGTATGTTGCTGCCTCTCATTGATGGTATGTTGTTGCCTCTCATTGACGGTGTGTTGTTGCCTCTCATTGATGGTATGTTGTTGCCTCTCATTGATGGTATGTTGCTGCCTCTCATTGATGGTATGTTGTTGCCTCTCATTGATGGTATGTTGCTGCCTCTCATTGACGGTGTGTTGTTGCCTCTCATTGATGGTATGTTGCTGCCTCTCATTGATGGTATGTTGCTGCCTCTCATTGATGGTATGTTGTTGCCTCTCATTGATGGTATGTTGCTGCCTCTCATTGATGGTATGTTGTTGCCTCTCATTGATGGTATGTTGCTGCCTCTCATTGATGGTGTGTTGTTGCCTCTCATTGATGGTATGTTGCTGCCTCTCATTGATGGTATGTTGCTGCCTCTCATTGAAGGTGTGTTGTTGCCTCTCATTGATGGTATGTTGCTGCCTCTCATTGATGGTATGTTGCTGCCTCTCATTGATGGTATGTTGCTGCCTCTCATTGATGGTATGTTGCTGCCTCTCATTGATGGTGTGTTGCTGCCTCTCATTGATGGTATGTTGCTGCCTCTCATTGATGGTATGTTGCTGCCTCTCATTCTTGTTGCTTGGTGTATATGCTGATGCATAACAGACAGTCATTATATTAAGGAAATCTATTGACTATTTATTTACAGTTCCAGCCTCAAAGGCTGCCCAGTCTTCTTTCTTTACAGTTAAAATCACCAGATACTTTGATCACGGTCACTTTTCATCAATTCTTCCCTACTAGATTCTTCTCTCCTCCCAGTATATTACACCACAACTCTCAGTGTATACGTTTACTACTAAGAATTTTTCATCTTTATTGTGTACTCTTATCCCTAAAATTTCATCATTTTCAATATTGTGGCCATTAATTTGCACAATTTGTAAAGAGTGTGTTAGCAATGTGTGTGAGTGGTCGTCGTTGCTTCCTAACTCCGTCTCTGCTCCGACCTCAGTAGTTACTCTTAACTACAACCTCATTTAAAATATTTTTTTCCAGTTTGTTTCAGTTAAACTTTATCAGGTTCCTCCTCATTAATAATGTTTCTAAGTTTTAAGTTTCTTGACAATGCTCCATCTATGTCAGTGTTGCCATTTTTTTGCCATTTGTTTTAACATGATTTTCATTTGATAATTACGACACATGCAGCAGTTAGGCATCTTTATTCCGAAACGTTTCGCCTACATAGTAGGCTTCTTCAGTCGAGTACAGAAAAGTAAGTAGAAGCAGTAGAGATGTGAAGACGATGTCATCAGTGGATCACCCTTGAAGACGTAGCTTTGAGGTGGTCAGTCCCTCAGCCTGGAGAAGAGTTCTGCTCCAGAGTCTGCAACGAAATATTTCAGAATATAAATACTTAAGTGTTGCCCATGTGTCTTATCAACCTGTCGGTATTATTTAACATTTGCATGTTCATGATTATCGTTTATCTTGTAGTTGTTTCTTCGCAAGAACAAGTATTTGATGTGTTGTTACGTCCCTCTTACTCTAAAACAAACTTCTTCCCTTATTCACCCTCTTAAGTCTTAATAAAATATTTTATTTCCACTTTATCCTCCTTCACAAGATCTTATCTAACAAGAGTATTTTTACAACCTTTTAATTCCTTCATACCTTTACTTTTTATTTTCAATGGCCACTGTCTGCCTTTCTCATGTTTTGCAACGCTCTTCTATTCTGCAACATCGTCTTGAAAGGCAAAATCCTCAGAGCATTTTGTCACCTCATTTCTGTTTTCTTCTTCCTCTTTGAGTCTTTCTATTAGTGATTTTATTACCTTTTCAACACAGACAAAAACAATAATTATTTTATCTCTATCATCAACATCTCTCAATGACTTTGAGTTATTTTCAATCTCCTTTTTAAGATTTTTTACTAATATTGGTTCAAGCGGTAAATTATTTGGCTAATATCACCTGCTGTTCAGTTTCTGCCATTTCTCTAGTGCATTTTTCAAAACTTTCTTCATGTATGTATGTGTGTGTGTGTGAGTGTGTGTGTATGTATGTGTGTGTGTGTGAGTGTGTGAGTGTGTGTGTGTGTGTGTGAGTGTGTGTGAGTGTGTCTGTGTGTACTCACCTAATTGTGTTTGCAGGAGCCGAGACTCACCTCCTGGCCCCCGCCTATTCACTGGTCGCTACTAGGTCCTCTCTCTCCATGAGCTTTATCATACCTCGTCTTAAAACTATGTATGGTTCCTGCCTTCACTACATCACTTGCCAGACTATTCCACTTCCTGACTACTCTATAACTGAAGAAATACTTCCTAACATCCCTTTGACTTATCTGAGTCTTCAATTTCCAATTGTGACCCCTTGTTTCTGTGTCCCTTCTCTGGAACATCCTTACCTATTCCACCTTACCTGTTCCTCGCAGTATTTTGTATGTCTTTATCATGTCTCCCCTAACCCTTCTGTCCTCCAGTGTCGTCAGGCCGATTTCCTTTAACTTTTCTTCGTAGCACATTCCCTTTAGCTCTGGAACTAGCCTTGTTGCAAACCTTTGCACTTTCTCTAATTTCTTGGCGTGCTTGACCAAGTGCTGTATACTCCAGTATGGGCCTGACGTACACGGTATCGGAACGTTATTCTTAGGTTTTCCAGGCGCCCATATAATGCAGCAGTTATCTAGTTGATGTGTGCTTCCGGAGACGTGCTCGGTATTATACTCACCCCAAGATCTTTCTCCATGAGTGAGGTTTGCAGTCTTTGGCCGCCTAACCCATATTCTGTTTGCTGTCTTCTTTGCTCTTCCCCGATCTTCATGACTTTGCACTTGGCGGGATTAAATTCGAGGAGGCAGTTGCTTGACCACACGTCCAGCGTGTCCAGGTCTCTTTGTAATCCTGCCTGATCCTCATCTGATTTAATTCTCCTCATTAACTTCATATCATCTGTGTACACCAAAAATAGCACTGGACCTACGCTGACCCCTGCGGGACCCCGCTCGTCACAGGTGCCCACTGTGATACCTCATCACCCACCATGACTCGTTGTTGCCTCCCTGTTAGGTATTCTCTGATTCATTGCAGTGCCCTTCCTGTTATATATGCCTTATCCTCTAGCTTCTGCGCTAATCTCTTGTGAGGAACTGTGTCGAAGGCCTTCTTGCATTCCAAGAAAATGCAATCAACCCACCCTTCTCTCTCTCGTGTCTTACGTCTGTTACCTTATAAAATTCCAGTAGGTTTGTGACACAGGATTTGCCTTCCAGGAATCCGTGCTGGTTGTCGTTTATAATCTTGTTCCGTTCCAGGTGTTCCACCACTCTCCTCCTGATAATCTTCTCCATGACTGTGCATACTATACACGTCAGTGACACTGGTCTATAGTTTAGTGCCTCGTGTCTGTCTCCTTTTTAAATATGGGTACTACATTTGCCGTCTTCCATACCTCAGGTAGTTGCTCAGTTTCAAGGGATGCATTGAAGATTATGGTTAGTGGCACACACAGCAGTTCTGCTCCCTCTCTAAGGACCCATGGAGAGATGCTATCCAGTCCCACTGCCTTTGAGGTATCAAGGTCACTTAGCAGCTTTTTCACCTCTTCCTCGGTTGTGTGTATTTCATCAAACACTTTTTGGTATATCCCTTATAAGTGTTTCCCTCTGTTCTGCTCTCCCAGAGTCCTTTCTGTCTCCACTGTAAATACTTCCTTAAATCTCGTGTTGAGCTCCTCACATACTTCTTGGTAATTTCTTGTGAGCTCCCCACCTCAGACTGATTATCTGGTCCTTGGCTGCTGTCTTCCTCCTGATTTGGCTATACAGCAGTTTTGGGTCAGACTTGACTTTCGATGATATGTGTGTGAGCGTGCTTGTGTGCGTGTGCACTTGCTTTCACGTGTGTGTGAATATATACATAGTTCATAGGGTGGACGATACAGTGGTGAGTCAATAGCTTCCTCATGTACTTTCTTTCGCTGTTTTTTTCATGAAAGCTATCAACAGTCTAATTGGTCAGAGACTTGGTCATGATTAAGGATAGGTGGATCAAACCTTTACCTTTCCTTGCGATGAATAATCCACGTGGGCTTTCCGTTTGTCTGTGATTGTCACAATAACAAAGTTGTTTCTTGAACGCACGGAAGATTTACAAGAGACAGAGAGGGAATGTTTGTCATGGAGAGAGAGAGAGAGAGAGAGAGAGAGAGAGAGACGGTAATCAGCCAGCTTGAAGACAACAGTAATCCACTGGTGTAAGTAGTGTCCGGCCACTTGCCAAACTCATCCCTTTAACCAATATATCATTTTACACCTCTCTTACACGTCAATCCTGGTGGTGGTTTAGACAATCGTTGTCCGTAAAATTGCCGTAGTGGCTATGAGCCGGGCCTGGCGGCACGCCTTTACTTTCAGCTCACAAACAGTGAGAAATCTGTTGTGTGCAGGTTGTAATTGTGGTAAATACAAACAGCGGTGTGTGGGCGACGTCTTGGTAATTTAGACATGTAGAGGCTCCTCCCTACTGGTGCTCCATGAGGGGGGAGGGGGATCCCAGGGCTGCCTTTACATGCAGAAATCGTTGCAAAATTTCAGGAAATTTGGTGTTGCAGTTCACTTGTTTCTGAGCTGTTATATCTTCGTTCGTGACTTAAAACGAACAGCCACTGGAAATACTTATAGACAATTTATTTAGTATCATATGATTTTTTGTGTTTGATGGAATTCTTGTGCATTATCTTTCAAAACACGGTGAGCAATTTTAGAGTCAGAAGGAATTAGTATGAGCGTCTGAGTATGTGAGGAGGTGGAGGACTGACTGTGTTACAACAATAAGTAGCAACACATCCTCTAACATGCATGAGAGTAATGATTGCATCCTCAGAGGCAGACTCTACTTGAGACCACACGGCAGATGGCAGCGCACACATACACACCTCTCCCCTCTCCCTCCCCCTGTTTCTACCTCTCCTTCTCTCCCTTTCCCTATTTCTACCTCTCCCCCTCTCCCACTCTCTACCCCCTTTGCCTTTCCCCTCTCTCCCCCTCCCACTCTCTATCCCTCTCCCCCTCTCCCTCCATCCAACAACCACCTCAGGCTGAGGAAGGAAGGCGGGGAGCTCACAAGGAATGACCAAGAAGTATGGAGATTTAAGGAAGTATTTACAGTGGAGACAGAAAGGACTCTGGAAAGTCAGAACAAGAGAGTATACAAACAAGTGCTGGATGAGATACACAATCTAGGAGGAGAAGGTGAAGAAGCTGGTAAAGAAACTTGATACCTCAAAGCCTGTGGGACCGGAAAACATCTTTCTGTGGGTCCTTAGAGAGGAAGTAGAGACGCCATGTGTGCCACTAACAACAATTTGCAACTGAGCAAATACTTGAGGTATGGAAGACGGCAAATGTAGTCCCCATTTTTAAGAAAGGAGACAGACACGAGGCACTAAACTATAGACCAGTGTCACTGACGTGTATAGTATGCAAAGTCATGAGGAAGATTATCAGGAGAGTGGTGGAGCACCTAGAATGGAATAAGATTATAAACGACAACCAGCACGGATTCAAGGAAGGAAAATTCTGTGTCACAAACCTACTGGAGTTTTATGACAAGGTAACAGAAGAAATTAAAACACATGTGCAACATCTGGGTATATTTACTGTAGACGTTTCGCCATCCAGTGGCTTTATCAATACAAATTCCAGGACATAATCTGAAGACAGTAGAACTATATACAGAAGATGAGGTAATGAGTCTCTCAGCCATGGAGTCGGTGCGAAGAGCACCGTAGTCGTCGAGGTTCTGGCGCATAGTCACTGGTAGGTGGGATTTCCTAGTGGAAGTAGGTCCTACCCAAAGAGATGGGTTGGTTGTAGTAGTAGTTGTCGTAGCTGTGAAGGAGGTTATGTACATGTTCTCAGACTCAAGATTCCATGATGTTGCACATGTGTCTTAATTTCATCTTGTCGGCATTGTATACCATTCTTGTATAAGGCAACAGAAGTAAAACACGAGAGAGAAGGGGGTGGGTTGATTGCATTTTCTTGGAATGCAAGAAGGCACTCGACACAGTTAATTACAAGAGATTAGTGCAAAAGCTAGAGGATCGGGTACACTTAACAGGAAGGGTACTGCAGTGGATCAGAGAAAAGCTAACAGGGAGGCAACAACGAGTCATGGTAAGTGACCAGGTGTCAGACTGGGCTTCTGTGACGAGCGGTGCTCCACAGGCGTCAGTCCTAGGACCAAAGCTATTTTTGGTATATATGTGAATGACATGACGGACGAGATAGACTCAGAAGTGTCCCTGTTTGCAGATGATGTGAAGCTAATGAGGATAATTAGATCGGACGAGGATCAGGCAGGACTACAAAGAGACCTGGACAGACTGGAAGCCTGGTCCAACAATTGGCTCCGCGAATTTAACCCCGTCAAATGCAAAGTCATGAAGATCAGAGAAGGGCAAAGAAGACAGCAGACAGAGTATGGGTTAGGTGGCCAAAGACTACAAACCTCACACAAGGAAAAAGATCTTGGGGTGAGTATAATACCGAGCACATCTCCTGAGGTGCACATCAACCAGGTAACTGCTGCAGCATATGGGCACCTGGCAAACCTAAGAATAGGGTTAGGATACCTCAGTAAGGAATCGTTCAAGACACTGTACACGGTGTACGTCAGTCCCATACTGGAGTATGCAGCACCAGTTTGCAATCCTCACCTGGTCAAGCACGTCAAGAAATTAGAGAAAGTGCAAAGGTTTGCAACAAGACTAGTCCCAGAGCTAAGGGGATTGTCCTACTAAGAAAGGTTAAGGGAAACCGACCTGACGACAATGGAGGACAGGAAAGATAGGGGGGATATGATAACGACGTATAAAATACTGAGAGGAATTGACAAGGTAGACAAAGACAGGATGTTCCAGAGATGGGACACAGCAACAAGGGGACACAGTTGGAAGTTGAAGACACTGATGAATCACAGGGATGTTAGGAAGTATTTCTTCAGCCACAGAGTAGTCAGGAAGTGGAATAGTTTGGGAAGCGATGTAGTGGAGGCAGGATCCATACATAGCTTTAAGCAGAGGTACGATAAAGCTCATGGTTCAGGGAGAGTGACCTAGTAGCGACCAGTGAAGAGGCGGGGCCAGGAGCTTGGACTCGACCCCTGCAACCTCAACTAGGTGAGTACAACTAGGTGAGTACACACGCACACACACACACACACACACACACACACACACACACACACACACACACACACACACACACACACACACACACACACACACATACACAAGCATACACACACTCATACTCACACACACACACACACACACACACACACACACACACACACACACACACACATACACAAGCATACACACACTCATACTCACACACACACACACACACACACACACACACACACACACACACACACACACACACACACACACACACACACAAGCATACACACACACACACACACACACACACACACACACACACACACACACACATATACACAAGCATACACACACATACTCACACACACACACACACACACACACACACACACACACACACACACACACACACACACACACACACATACACAAGTATACACACACACACACACACACACATACACAAGCATACACACACACACACACACACACACACACACACACACACACACACACACACACACACACACACACACACAGGAGAGATAGGGGGGACATGATAACGACAAACAAAATACTGAGAGGAATTGACAAGGTGGACAAAGACAGGATGTTCCAGAGATTGGACACAGTAACAAGGGGACACAGTTGGAAGTTGAAGACACAGATGAATCACAGGGATGTTAGGAAGTATTTCTTCAGCCACAGAGTAATCAGTAAGTGGAATAGTTTGGGAAGCGATGTAGTGGAGGCAGGATCCATACATAGCTTTAAGCAGAGGTATGATAAAGCTCACGGCTCAGGGAGAGTGACCTAGTAGCGATCAGTGAAGAGGCGGGGCCAGGAGCTCGGACTCGACCCCCGCAACCTCAACTAGGTGAGTACAACTAGGTGAGTACACACACACACACACACACACACACACACACACACACACACACACACACACACACACACACACACACACACACATACACAAGCATACACACACTCATACTCACACACAAGTGTGCTAGGGAATGGAAGAAATATAGAAGGCAAAGGACCCAGGAGAATAAGGAGAACAGTCGTAGAGCCAGAAACGAATATGCACAGATAAGAAGGAAGGCCCAAAGACAATATGAAAATGACATAGCAGCGAAAGCCAAATCTGACCCGAAACTGTTGTTCAGCCACATCAGGAGGAAAACAACAGTCAAGGACCAGGTAATCAGGCTAAGGAAGGAAGGAGAAGAGACAACAAGAAATGACCGTGAAGTATGTGAAGAACTCAACAAGAGATTCAAAGAAGTGTTCACAGAGGAGACAGAAGGGACTCCAGAAAGACGGAGAGGTGGGGCACACCACCAAGTGCTGGACACAGTGCACACAACCGAGGAAGAAGTAAAGAGGCTTCTGAGTGAGCTAGATACCTCAAAGGCAATGGGGCCAGATAACATCTCCCCATGGGTATTGAGAGAGGGAGCAGAGGCGCTATGTGTACCCCTAACAACAATATTCAATACATCTATCGAAACAGGGAGATTGCCTGAGGCATGGAAGACAGCAAATGTAGTCCCAATCTTTAAAAAAGGAGACAGACATGAAGCATTAAACTACAGACCAGTGTCACTGACATGTATAGTATGCAAAATCATGGAGAAGATTATCAGGAGAAGAGTGGTGGAACACCTAGAAAGGAATGATCTCATCAACAGCAGCCAACATGGTTTCAGGGACGGGAAATCCTGTGTCACAAACCTACTGGAGTTCTATGACATGGTGACAGCAGTAAGACAAGAGAGAGAGGGGTGGGTGGATTGCATTTTCTTGGACTGCAAGAAGGCGTTTGACACAGTTCCACACAAGAGATTGGTGCAAAAACTGGAGAACCAAGCAGGGATAACAGGGAAGGCACTACAATGGATCAGGGAATACTTGTCAGGAAGACAGCAGCGAGTCATGGTACGTGGCGAGGTGTCAGAGTGGGCACCTGTGACCAGCGGGGTCCCGCAGGGGTCAGTCCTAGGACCAGTGCTGTTTCTGGTGTTTGTGAACGACATGACGGAAGGAATAGACTCTGAGGTGTCCCTGTTTGCAGATGACGTGAAGTTCATGAGAAGAATTCACTCGATCGAAGACCAGGCAGAACTACAAAGGGATCTGGACAGGCTGCAGACCTGGTCCAGCAATTGGCTCCTGGAGTTCAATCCCACCAAGTGCAAAGTCATGAAGATTGGGGAAGGGCAAAGAAGGCCGCAGACGGAGTACAGTCTAGGGGGTCAGAGACTACAAACCTCACTCAAGGAAAAAGATCT